>NW_011489856.1:8862-10292 GCF_000754665.1 Bison bison bison | reverse complement strand
CTCTCCTTGCTATTCTTTGGAACTCTGCATTCAAATGGTTATATCTTTCCTTTTCTCCTTTGCCTTTCAGTTCTCTTCTTTTCTCAGCTATTTGTAAGGCCTCCTCAGACAACCATTTTGCCTTTTTATATTTCTTTTTCTTGTGAATGGTCTTGATCACTGCCTCCTGTACAATGTCACAAACCTCCATCCATAGTTCTTCAGACACTCTATCAGATCTAATTCCTTGAATCTGTCACTTTCACTGTATAATCGTTAGGGATTTGAGTTATATCATACCTGAATGGTCTTGTGGTTTTCCCTACTTTCTTCTATTTAAGTCTTAATTTTGCAATAAGGAGTTCATGATCTTAGCCCCAGTCAGCTCTCAGTCTTGTTTTTGCTGACTGTATACAGCTTCTTCCTCTTCGGTTGCAAAGAATACAATCAATGTGATTTTGGTATTGACTATCTGGTGATGTCCATGTGTAGAGTCTTCTCTTGTCTTGTTGGAAGAGGGTGTCTGGTATGAGAACATTACTTAGTCATGATGTATTAAGTCATTAGCCATTGGAGATTGTTCAATAGATGGTTCCATTACCCTCCCTGAGGTTGGGGGAAAGTGCGGGTTGGTGGGATAAAACACCATGGAAGAGGGTAGAAATGAAACTTCCCACCTTCCTATAAGTAGTCCTTTCCTGTGCAATCAGAGCCCATTCTGGCTTTTGAGGGTATTAACAAACTCACTGACTTCACATACCTACAGACACTTTTATTGTTTTCATCACATGAGAAATACCAAGATTTTTAGGAACAGTGTCAGAGAAAAGACAGGTATATGTATTTCCTCTTATAATCACAATATCATTAGTATCATTATTCATTTTATGGGATCCCATGAGGTAAACAAAGTAAACAGAGTGGCATGCTTTTTTTTAATGCCTTTTTCCTTTGTAGCATGATTCCTTCACAGTTTTTATGAGTAGTGAAACGTTTTTACCATACAGATCAGTGCAGAGTCTTATAAAACTCAGGTATCTATACCCAATAATTATTGACATATAAGGAATATTTTTTACCTGTGACTTCTTTTTGTTGTTGTAGAGCTGTGGGGTTTTTTTTGAGCATTTACACATTTATTTGGATGGACTGGTGATTAGTTGTGGGTCCAAGGCTCAGTAATTATGGCCTTCTGACTCAGTGCCTACAGCATTTGGGACTTTAGTTCCCTGACAAGGATTTGAACCCAGAATTCCTTTCTTGGAAGGAGAATTCTTAACTACTGGACCACCAGGAGATGCTATAGAAGTTTTAAGGCTAATCAAAGGCATTTGTATATCACATCATGCCACACAACATTCATAATTCTGTCTGAAAAGGGAGGTTTCAAATGGGCTTTCAATTTGACCATCTTCCACAACCCTAACATTCTCTATTGCAAACAAACTGGT
>NW_011489856.1:4173-5513 GCF_000754665.1 Bison bison bison | reverse complement strand
TCTTTTTAATGGCTGAGTAATACTCCATCGTGTATATGTACCACAGCTTTCTTATCCATTCATCTGTTGGTGGGCATCTAGGTTGCTTCCATGTCCTGGCTATTATAAACAGTGCTACGATGAACATTGGGGTACACGTGTCTCTTTCAATTCTGGTTTCCTCGGTGTGTATGCCCAGCATTGGGATTGCTGGGTCATACGGCAGCTCTATTTCCAGTTTTTAAAGGAATTTCCGCACTGTTCTCCATAGTGGCTATACTAGTTTGCATTCCCACCAACAGTGTAAGAGGGTTCCCTTTTCTCCACACCCCCTCCAGCATTTATTTCTTGTAGACTTTTGGATACCCGCCATTCTGACTGGCATGAAATGGTACTTCAGTGTGGTTTTGATTTGCATTTCTCTGATAATGAGTGATGCTGAGCATCTTTTCATGTGTTTGTTAGCCATCTGTATGTCTTCTTTGGAAAAATGTCTAGTTCTTTGGCCCATTTTTTGATTGGGTCGTTAATTTTTCTGGAATTGAGCTGCAGGAGTTGCTTGCATATTTTTGAGATTAGTTGTTTGTCAGTTGCTTCATTTGCTATTATTTTCTCCCATTCTGAAGGCTGTCTTTTCACCTTGCTTATAGTTTCCTTTGTTGTGCAGAAGCTTTTAAGTTTAATTAGGTCCCATTTGTTTATTTTTGCTTTTGTTTGCAATATTCTTGGAGGTGGGTCATAGAGGATCCTGCTGTGGTTTATGTTGGAGAGTGTTTTGCCTATGCTCTCCTCTAGGAGTTTTATAGTTTCTGGTCTAACGTTGAGATCTTTAATCCATTTTGAATTTATTTTTGTGTATGGTGTTAGAAAGTGTTCTAGTTTCATTCTTTTACAAGTGGTTGACCAGTTTTCCCAGCACCACTTGTTAAAGAGATTGTCTTTAATCCATTGTATATTCTTGCCTCCTTTGTCAAAGATAAGGTGTCCATAAGGGGCGTGGATTTATCTCTGGGGTTTCTATTTTGTTCCATTGATCTATATTTCTGTCTTTGTGCCAGTACCATACTGTCTTGATGACTGTGGCTTTATAGTAGAGCCTGAAGTCAGGTAGGTTGATTCCTCCAGTTCCATTCTTTTTTCTCAAGATTGCTTTGGCTATTCGAGGTTTTTTGTATTTCCATACAAATTGTGAAATTATTTGTTCCAGCTCTGTGAAGAATACCGTTGGTAGCTTGATAGGGATTGCATTGAATCTATAAATTGCTTTCGGAAGTATACTCATTTTCACTATATTGATTCTTCCAATCCATGAACACAGTATATTTCTCCATCTATTAGTGTCCTCTTTGATTTCTTTCACC
>NW_011489856.1:0-149 GCF_000754665.1 Bison bison bison | reverse complement strand
GTGTTTAATCTTTGTTAATTTGATTAATATGTGTCTTGGGGTGTTTTGTCTTGGGTTTATCCTGTTTGGAACTCTCTGGCTTTCTTGGACTTGGGTGGCTATTTCCTTCCCCATTTTAGGGAAGTTTTCAACTATTATCTCCTCAAGTA
>NW_011489855.1:9305-10197 GCF_000754665.1 Bison bison bison | reverse complement strand
AATGGCAACCCACTCCAGTATTCTTGCCTGGAATATTCCATGGAAAGAGGAGCCTGGAGTCATAAAGAGTAGGACATGACTGAGTGAGAGGGTGCTTCCCAATTCATGTGATGTTGGAAATGTTCTGGATCTGTACTAATACAATAGCCACTAGCCACATGTGGGAGTTGTATACTTGAAATGTGGCTAGTGAGAGTAAGGAATTTAAAATTTTATTCAATTTTGATCAGTTTAAATTTAAATAGCCACTTGCGGCTAGTGACTACCATATGGCACAGTACAGGTCTAGATTTTCAGCATATATAATTATATATAGGGCTTCTCTGATATCTCACTTGGTAAAGAATTATAACACTATATATATTATTGTTACTACTTTGTAAAAGTAAGATTATGTTGTGCATATTTTTCTGCAACTAACTTTTTATACTTAATATATGATAAATATTTTCTAGGTCAGTTCAATCAGTACTACCTCATTTTTTTTCAGTGACTATATAATATTCCATTAAGTGAATATTTTAATTTCATTTATTAGGTGATGTTAATTAAAGAATTTGGAGTGTACATTTTCTCATTTTGAAATTTTGTTTATATATTCCTACATGAGAACATGCTCTCTTCACCACACCCCTATTATTTGGTAGAAGTGAAGAAAGGAGAGAATCACTTTTCACCTCTCTTCTGCCATTTTCTCAGTTGGAGATGAGATTTATAGCCTCTGGCTTAAAATATTGGTCCCTGTTAATAGACAATTCAGTTATTCACATTTTTTACAAATGCAGACATTGTTGCATCAAATAGCCTTGAACATATTTCTTTATATGTTGGCATTCTTAAAAGTGGATTTTCAGTTGAAGAGTATGAATATTTCAGTCTTTACTAGATGTGG
>NW_011489855.1:4054-5549 GCF_000754665.1 Bison bison bison | reverse complement strand
CCCAGGTTGAGGAACTGCCCATATTTTTACATCATTTTGATTGTATAGAAACTTACCTAAGACAGGTAAACCTCTCCACGTTAAGTTAAAAGTATTTATATTAGTAAGACTAAATGGCTGAAGATTCCGAAGCAAATTACTATCAGGTCTGGGACTGAGATGCAGAACTGTCTTGTTTTTGAGCATGAATTCTTCCTCTTGCCCACTCCTCGCTATAATAATTGATCCATGTCTTCTTCAGAAGTTTTATAAATGTAGATCTTCTTTTGTTTTTATTTTTACCCATATAATGTGCTGGTTTTGGTTTTCTTTTCCTATTAGGTAAGCTCACCTTCTGTTACATTTCTTTATTTTCTTTTTCATTCCCCATGTGTGCATGCTCAGTTGTGTCTTACTCTTTGCAACCCTATGGACTATATAGCCTATCAGGCTCCTCTGATTCTCCAGGCAATCCTATGGACAGAGAATAGTGGAGTGGGTTGCCATTTCCTTTTCCAGGGTCATTCCTCATATAGGATACCAATATTATGAGAAGAAATTAATGTAGCCCAGTTAAGACCAAGTTCTCTGCTGTATTGATGGTAACCATATATAATTAACCCAGCATGCTATGTAAAAGTTGTTTATGGTACTTTTTGCCTCTTGTCTTTACAGGCAGTGAAGGTAGAAAAGACCAATGTCTTAGTCCATTGTTCTGATGGGTGGGACCGCACAGCACAAGTTTGCTCTGTGGCCAGCATCCTCCTAGATCCATTTTATAGGACATTCAAAGGACTCATGGTAAGAGAGCAGTGATTGGATTTTACCTTGCACAAGTGGGCGATTATGAATAGATCAAATATAACTCTCAACCAACTTGTTTTCTATAAGAAAGAGGTCTACAAAAACAGCTCTCGTTTTCAGTTTAGCTTCTTTCACTAAAGTAGGCATTTACAGTCTACATACTTTCCATTGCACACTCAACATAGTTTCTTACCCATCAGAAGATAAGTTGGATATAATAGGCTGGTTGGTGTAAGGTAAAGGAAAGACTCAAAAAGTTAACAAAGTTTAATGGATGATTGTTAAATAAGCAAACTGATGGGCTCATCATCTTCAGTGTCAGCTGTCTTGATGTCAGACTGATGTTTGTTTTCTGGTGCTGAATCCAACACTTCTTACTCTGTCTTTCTATGAAACAGAACTTACAGTAGGAGTTTATCCTCATTTTTCTTTTGGAAATGCTTTATTTTTTTTTAATGGTTGAAATGCATTTATACCAAGATTTGTTCTTGGTACAAACTCAAATACTGCCTTTGGATTCCTGTTTCTTCATAGGTTGAATTTACGTTTATCAAGATTTCGTTATGACTTATATAGCCTGCCACACATTATGTAAAAGCCAAAAAAAATGTGACACTGAGTACAAATCCAGAATGATTTCTCCTGAGAGCTTTGAAATTTGAAGATAGCCTTTATAGGTCTTTAAAGGAAATCTAAATTACTTATTTATCAT
>NW_011489855.1:270-628 GCF_000754665.1 Bison bison bison | reverse complement strand
GAGTAACATGGAAACGTATATACTACCATATGTAAAAAAGATCAGTTCAGTTGCTCAGTCGTGTCCGATTCTTTGTGACCCCATGGATAGCCAATAGGAATTTAAAATAGATAGCCAATGGGAATTAGCTGTATGACTCAGGGAACTCAAATTGGGGCTCTGTAACAACATAGAGTGGTGAGATGGGTGGGAGGTAGGAGGTGGGAGGGAGGTTCAAGAAGGAGGGGGCATATGTATACCCATGGCTGATCAAATTGATATATGACAGAAGCCCAATACAATACTGTAAAGCAGTTGTTATTCAATTAAAAATAAATAAATTTTAAAGAAGATTAAAGATTTGAAAGAAATAGTGGGT
>NW_011489855.1:0-170 GCF_000754665.1 Bison bison bison | reverse complement strand
CCATAGAAGAAAATCTATGACCAACCTAAACAGCATATTAAAAAGCAGAAACATTACTTTGCTGACAAAGTTCCACATATAGTCAAAGCTGTGGTTTTTCCAGTAATCATGTATGGATGTGAGAGTTGGACTATAAACAAAGCTGAGCACCGAAGAACTGATGCTTTTTT
>NW_011489854.1:18966-19522 GCF_000754665.1 Bison bison bison | reverse complement strand
AACAATGAAGTAAAATGGTATTTTACATTCAATTTCTATCATATTTAAAGTTATATTTAATTAGGTATCTTGTTTTCTAATTAACATTAGGTTTCCTTTCTGTACATTTCTCAGCAGGATTAAGTATTCCTATAACATAATGGCACAGATTGTTGTACTGATCAAAAGTAAAGTATATTTACAAATAAATCAACACCAACTAATCATCTTTAGATAACAGGTGAATGTGAGAAAAACTGATTAGTTGATTTTATGGGTATAGCTCTGATGCTTAGGCACCGATAAAGAAAACAGAACAAACACTCTCAAACAAGTAGAGTATTTCCATCAATAATTTATTTTACACAAATAATAATTTTAGCCAAATATGAATACACTAAATACAACTGTGTTTGTAGATAAGGAGTAAATTATCTATCTCCTTTTTACTAACTATATTAAAAATTCTAAGTTTATTCCCATGATTAAGATTGGACATGGAAGCTTCCGATTCCGGTTGAGCTCCGGAAGTCCCTTGGCAACTTGAGGATGGCACCCTACGAAGGAAAGTTCCTGA
>NW_011489854.1:13903-15716 GCF_000754665.1 Bison bison bison | reverse complement strand
CCCTGGATTGGGAAGATCCCCTGGAGGAGGGCATGACAACCCACTCCAGTATTCTTGCTTGGAGATTCCATGGACAGGGGAGCCTGGTGGGCATGGGGTCGTAAAGAGTCAGACATGACTGAAGGACTAAGCACAGCACAGGGATTTAGAAAGGTAGATAGATGATAGATACAAAGAAAGAGAAAATTTTGTTACATAAGTGATAGAGAAAACTTGATTGATAAAAACAGAGAAAACAATACTTCTTACAGATGAAGCCTCTAAAACCCAAAGAACAACAGTGACTTACCCAATGTCCAAATTTTGTTAGCAGTAGAGTCAGTTTTAGAATCTAGACCTTCCAACTCTTGGTCAAATATTTTCCATAAGCAGTATTTCTGATGAATTTTAAAGTCACCTTAGTGAATCTTCTAATATCTAAAAGGTAATTCTTGATTTTTATGATAGCTTAAAAAATGTAACCTTGACTTTCATGGCTATTACAACCTAACAGGTACATCTAGTATATATCTTTTTTATTCTAAAAAATTCAGACACAACTTGATTCTTTGCTTTGCATGAAAATAATGAATCGGTAGTAAATGCATCAAACAGCTGTGTGTTCATAAAGACCATGTGTTATTTTTGTTTAACGTTGTAATGTTTTGATGTGCTGGTGAGTGGCTTGTCTTTGGGAGACAATAAAATGGCAGCTGGTTTTACCCTAGAAGACCTCTTACTAAAGAAATTTCAGCTGTGAATATATGATACTTCCTTAAATGGGCAAAGAGAAGTTAACCCATATGTAAAACTGTTCTGCACATCTATACTGCTTTAGAAACCATATTCTCTTGGCTTCAATAAGAAGTTGTTTTTCTATTGAAAATAAAATAAAGAAAACTGAATTTGTACCAAAAGTGTTTAAATAATTTGAAGGAAGGTTTTAAAAACAACTTTTGCAGTGTTGTCTTCTTGAAAGTATAAATGTATACCAGTATTTGAATAAAGCTAGGTACAGTCAATATTATGACGAGTAGTTAAATTAATGTATGCCTTACTTTATAAAATTCCTGCCTAAAATCACTTGTGGGCTTAAAATGCTAAGCCTGGTATGTGTCCATAGTCTCATTGGGAAAAATCCCCTAGATTTAATGGAAATGTTACACTGCATCATATTAATAGTAAATAAATATTTACATTTTATACAAAATAGGAGACATTTATACTTTACCAGGTTATGAAATGTATGGATACCAACAACAGTAAAATTAGCCAAATGGTTAAACTGAGGCAACTACCTGGAGGCTTTAGTAGAGATTTGGCACTTATTTGTCTCATTTTTACTATTAATGTTTGCTTCCAGAGCTGATGGGGAGTATTTAAAGGGATTTACCACAGAAATGACTGGAGAAAGATTATCTGAAGCCCTTATGCATTATCAGTTGAGTCTCTAACTTAAATTATATTAAAGTTTGTTTTTATGTATATATTAAATAAATGTCAGTAAAATTGTGTACATCTTTTTTAGTTTTAAAGATAATTCAGAATTTAGCTAAAAGAATGAAAAACTCAATGTTTATATTTGATGGGAGTATAAATGGAAATACAATGTTATGCATCTGGCACAGATGGTAAGTGAACCAGTGAGGTTGCTTAGTCATGCCCAACTCTTTGTGATCCCAAGGACTGTAGCCTACCAGGCTCATCCGTCCATGGAATTTTCCAGGCAAGAGTACTGGCGTGGGTTGCCATTTCCTTCTCCAGGGGATCTTCCTGATGCAGGGATTGAACCCAGGTCTCCCACATTGCAGGCAGATGCTTTAACGTCTGAGCC
>NW_011489854.1:9283-10238 GCF_000754665.1 Bison bison bison | reverse complement strand
CATGTGTATTTGTGCATACCCACAGCACACATATAAATGTGTGCATATACATAATGTTGATTATTTGAATATTATATTTATGCATGTATATGTCCCAATGATTCTATCATTGTCATAGCAACCTGATGATTATTGGTATGATCTAATAAAATTTAGCTTTCTTATTTCACTGGAATACAAAAGCCAAGGGTCTTGTTGATCTGTTTAACAAAACTCCTAGTTGGTATCTAAATGCCCTCACAGTAGCTAAATTTCCATCTACTAGCTGTATAGAAGCCAAATAATATAGAGCACGGGGAGCCAAAGAAATTTTCATTGATTGCTTCTTAGTTGAAGGATAGGAAATATGCAGAACAAGTTAAATAGCCCTAGGGACTGTGTGTATTATTGCCAAGAAAGACAGAATGTGAGTCATAAATTAGGTTTATTATATCTTGTATATGTTATAGCAAAAGAAGCATGAAAGTGATACCGTATCACTTTTCTTTTCATTCATCCATGAATATTAGATTTATCAATTATGCTTAGTGGTTAGTCCATGCATGAAAGAGGCATTAGAAAACCCATGTAATCCTGTAGTATAGCTGCAAAAATATAGTTAAGTATTTCACACTCACTTATATAAACCAAACTATAATATTCCAGAGAGAACTGAGTTAACATTCAATGTTTCGGCTAGGATATGGAACTTAAGTTATTGTTATATGTGTATGTGTCCATTTCAATGACATTGAATTGCAAGAAAATATGCTATATAATTTCCTTACCATCTGAGTTATGCATTTTAATGTTTTTTGCTAAAAATTATAGGCCTTTACCAATTAATTTCATTTTCTCCCTTACAGTTTGTCATAGATAAATCCTGACTGAGTTGTCTCTTTCTCATTAAATTCCTTAATAGTTGATGTATGGCAAAACCAATATAATATTGTAAAGTACTTGCTATGCTATGCTA
>NW_011489854.1:3515-6033 GCF_000754665.1 Bison bison bison | reverse complement strand
TTCATGCACTGGAGAAGGAAATGGCAACCCACTCCAGTGTTCTTGCCTGGAGAATCCCAGAGACAGGGGAGCCTGGTGGGCTGCCATCTCTGGGGTGGCACACATCGGACACGACTGAAGCGACTTAGTAGCAGCAGCAGCAGCAGCAGCAGCAGTTGTGGTGTGAGGGCTTAGCTGCCCCAGTGGTATGTGGGATCTTCCTGGACCAGGGGTTGAACCAGTTTCCCCAGCATTGCAAGGCAGCTTCTTAACCACTGGACTACCAAGGAAGCACTCCTTAAGTTTTCACATTAGTAAAAGGCAGTGTAAGTTGATGAGCTTTGGTAGTTAGGTCAGTAAAAGAGTAAATAATTCTGGGTTATATTCCCTGAACTTCAATTTACAGTAATAAATTGTATACATTTGATATTATAAAAGGGTCAATGAGTACCATGTAAATAACCAATATTATAGTTTAAAAAAATAATTCTTCATAAATGTGATATAATAATAAAACAAATGATTTACCAAAATGCTTTTTAATTAAAATATATGTGATAAGAACATGAGTGTGAATATTTCCCATGTAATGCATTAAATTTTAATGTTGAACATTAGGAAATAGTGTCTATAAAAAGCCTATAATATCTTAAAATATTCACTTACTAAATTAGTATATACTGTGGAGTGGGGTGCTGTCATGTTCTTTAATGAATGATCAGAATTTCTGTCTTGAATAAATATGAGCTATGCTTACCTTTTAAAAACATATGTATAGATGTTACTGGAAAATTAATCTGTATTAAATGTATCTTTCTCAAGAGTTCTTTATGTAAAATACATGACTCAGATGAAAACACATCTGTTCTTTTCTTCTACTGAACATCTAACATGGGTTTTTATAGTAACATATATACTATACAATGATTTTCTATCAATGAACTATATTTTGATAGTGAGTAGCTATTTCCAAATGCAAATAATTCTGAAAAAAACCAAAACCCTATAGTTCAGGAAGCAGTACCATTGTTAATTTTTTAAATAACACATTTCAGTGATTTTCAGTTTATTGTACCATTGTAGGTAACTTACATATAACTATGCATTTTTCAGATGGTAGAAACTTTCATACTGTTATTGAATGCCCTAGCTTTCTGCTTAAAAGGGATGACACTCATATATTAATGTTGATACATATATAGTTAAAAAGCAATAGAGTATATTATTTTTTTAGAAATTAATTATTGTCTCTGGTACGTTAGCACACTAAGAACAAAAGTGCTTAAATATACAAACAATTTCTTTAACACATTTTACTTCTATTGACTTTTTTTTAATAAAGTTTCATTGCAATTACTGCAATTAGTGGTTATTGTTCTATTTGTTTCCTTGTCAGTGCAACTGTGTAATGGTTTATAAAATGTAGAGGACTGGGGTGTAAATCATTGAATGTATGCACAGCAGAGGGCCTAAAATGTCTTTAGGAGACTGTTAGGTGTGCTCTCCCATAAGGCCCATAATTTTGAAGATATTTCAAACCTTGTGTTTAGGAATTAACATTTTTCCAAAATAGATATACTGATATTCTATGAGTCCTTCATCAGAGCACTAAATTATCTTTCCTTCTCAAGCTTTCATGGGCAATTGGCTCACAGTGATAAATTTAAAACCTAGAGCTAGAAAAAGAAAATCAATACACACAGAATGAAAATTGGCTGCTATAATTTATAAGCAAATGTTCACTATGGAAAAAAAAAAACTTCACAGAAATAGCAAGTTGTCAATTTATCAGTCAAAATGACATATAATCCTCACACAAGTTCAGTCATATACAAATCCAATATAAAACTTTAATTTGCATTTAAGTGGTTGAGCTTTACTGACAACCATACTGTAATAGACATAACTTTCTGGAGGTCTAAAATAGCAGCATCAGTGTATTAGGTATGTATAATCTTGTATTTATAGATGATTGATAGAGTTAATGAGAGAATTTCCACTTATTTAAAATCTTACAAGGCTGAAATACTAGGTAAAGTATTTGTTCAACTTGTTGATTTAACATAAGTATGTTGTTGAAATTCTTAAGGATAGAGCCTAGTTGTCTGGCAATGGGTTGTAGTGAAATTCTTTTAAAGTTCATTGAACATGGGAAAGATGTAATTTATTCAAATCCCCCACTTATAAATCAGGGTTTGACTTTTCAAAATATTTATTTTTTCCAACTAATGAAATAAACTTGAAAAGAATTAGCAAAATCTCTGCAGAACTGTGACAAAGTAATTCTGATGACTATGTTGTCTATTAATGTTTTCACTGACAGGAGCTGAAGGCGGAATTGAGATGAATATATGTATATTGTGTTTACAGGATTTGTTTTTGTTTTGATTTATTTTCCAAAAAGAAATTTAGTTGCAAATGCTTTATAATGTTGTCAACTCCTCCCTTTCTAGATAAAATGAGATTATATATCTGTATATTTAATGGATATATATATATATATATATAGTTAAAAAAAAAGGTTAGGGATTCCTGAATT
>NW_011489854.1:677-1047 GCF_000754665.1 Bison bison bison | reverse complement strand
CCAACATCTGCTGGATCATTGAAAGAGCAAGAGAATTCCAGAAAAAACATCTACTTCTGCTTTATTGACTATGCCAAATCCTTTGACTCTGTGGATCACAACAAACTGGAAAATTCTTAAAGAGATGGAAAAACTAGACTGCCTGACCTGCTTGACAAATCTGTATGCAGGTCAAGAAGTAACAGTTAGAATTGGACAAAGAACAACAGAATGGTTTCAAACTGGAAAAGCAATACGTCAAGGCTGTATATTGTCACCCTGCCTATTTAACTTATATGCAGATTACATCATGCGAAATGTGGGGCTGGATGAAGCACAAGCTGGAATCAAGATTGCCAGGAGAAATATCAATATCCTCAGATATGCAGAT
>NW_011489854.1:0-175 GCF_000754665.1 Bison bison bison | reverse complement strand
GGGGGGCTTCAAAATCACTGGAGATGATGACTGCAGCCATGAAATTAAAAGATTCTTGCTCCTTGGAAGAAAAGCTATGACCAACCTAGACAGCTTATTAAAAAGTAGAGGCATTACTTTGCCAACAAAGGTCCATCTAGTCAAAGCTATGGTTTTTCCAGTAGTCATGTATGGA
>NW_011489853.1:126846-127604 GCF_000754665.1 Bison bison bison | reverse complement strand
TGCTCAGCTACAAATCATAGCACTGTATTTATCATGGCTTATTCATAACTCTGAATGAACCATCATTTGACAAGTGAGCATGAATCACTAGCCTCTCTTATCTAAGTCTATCTTTCTAGATATTTCTAGTGTCCATTAGCCCATCAGCCATAGATACAAAGCTAAATATATTAAATATATTATCCTTTCCTATTAGAGATAAGAATGACACTTTGGCACACAATTTAAGAGCCCCTGCATCACGTTTGGGGCTTCCCTGGTGACTAAGTGGTAAAGAACCTGACTGCCAATGCAGGAGACATAAGAGATGAGGGTTCGATCCCTGCATCAGGAAGGTCCCCTTGAGAAGGAAATGGCAACCCACTCCAATATCCTTGCCTGGGAAACCCCATGGACAGAGGAGCCTGCTGGCTACAGTCCATAGGTTCGGAAAAGAGTCAGACACGACTTAGCGACTAAACAAGAACAAATCACGTTTTGACTGTCATTTTCAAAATATCAGTATATTGTGTTAAATTTAACCCTCAGAATGTAACTACCTGTCTTCAAGTGAATCTGTTAAAGAAACTAGTTGTATTGCTAAATGGCTATGATTTTCCACTCCTGGACACAATAGGAAGTTAAAATAATGGAAAGTTACTAATACACAATATTCTTTCAGCACAGCCCTGCCATGTTATAATAAGGTTTTACTTTTAGATCTTCAGTTTAACACAGTATGGATTTCATTATCTTAAGAAAACTATTGACGAAAAAAA
>NW_011489853.1:125898-126719 GCF_000754665.1 Bison bison bison | reverse complement strand
ATGATCTTTCCATGTATACATTACAAGGAAACATGTAACTATCTGAGCCTTGGGTCTCTCATCAAAAGAGTAGTGTTGAAATTGACACATGGGAAAGTCTTTTTACTGGAAAGACAATGTGTACTTTTTTGGCATCTGCAGGTTCAAAGCCACTAGACACGAAACTATTTAGGAAGCAATCTGGTGAGATGACAAACTTCAGTCTCCAATGCTCTGTGAATTTCCAGTCCACGCCACTTCCATCTGCTAAAAGTGTAGCAGCCCCAGTATGGCCCCTGCGTTCTGTATTAAGAGCAGATGTTCTCTCTGCAAATAGGTTTCCCTTTTAAAGTTGAACCATCAGACTCCATTATAATCTACTCTCCTGTCATTTCCTTTGTTACACTTTTTGTGCCAACTGATTGTGAGGCACTAAACATTTTAAGCAAAGTTCTGCAAAATTGCTAATATCTAGCAATAAATATTAATGCTCAACTGTTACATGATAATGAGAGGTGAATATAAAGTTGGCTAACCCTTGACAATAAGTGGCAAATCATTACCTGATATTCACTTTAACAAATGTGATCAAGTAGGAGAAGGCAATGGCACCCCACTCCAGTACTTTGCCTGGAGAATCCCATGGATGGAGGAGCCTGGTGGGCTGTATAGTCCATGGGGTCGCTAAGGGTCAGACACGACTGAGCGACTTCACTTTCACTTTTCACTGTCCTACATTGAAGAAGGAATTGGCAACCCACTCCAGTGTTCTTGCTTGGAGAATCCCAGGGACGGGGGAGCCTGGTGGGCTGCCGTCTATGGGGTCACACAGAGTCGGACAT
>NW_011489853.1:122222-125366 GCF_000754665.1 Bison bison bison | reverse complement strand
CATGGCTGATTCACATTGAGGTTTGACAGAAAACAGCAAAATTCTGTAAAACAGTTATCCTTCAATAAAAAATAAATTAATTAAAATAAAAAAGAATGAACTCTTATTAGTAGGATAGGCATGAAATACAGTTTTACGGGTGATTCTATTATATAGCACTTTCTAAAGGGAAAATCATAAAGGATGACTAAATGAATGGCAGACATACTTTATTATATTGTAGTTAATTGGGATGGAGAAGTTGAGGTCAGGGAGACTGAGTCTATACTTTCACATTCACAGGCGCATACACACACAAGGCACTGAAAAAATAAGTATTTCTCATCCTTCTTCAAAGAGGCTTTTCCCTCCTCTTCAGGCTCTTGAAGAATTTGCTTTTAGTGCTAGGAAGCTAAAGTGAAAGTGGAAGTCGCTCAGTCGTGTCCAACTCTTTGTGACTCCATGGACTATACAGTCCATGGAATTCTCCAGGCCAGAATACTGGAGTGGATAGCCTTTCCCTTCTCCAGGGGATCTTCTTAACCCAGAGATTGAAGCCAGGTCTCCCATATTGCAGGCAGATTCTTTACCAGCTGAGCCACAAGGGAAGCTCACTAGGAAGCTATGGTACAGAAATATTAAGTAATTTGCCAAGTCTGAAAGAGGTAGTAGACTGGATTTGAACTCTAAGATGAAAGAGTCTAAAGATAAGTTTAGCCATTATACCATCTGCTTCTTCCACCAGGACAAAGCACCAGTTTTGAAAGGCAATACAAAATGCTATTATGAAAGCAGCCTGCAGCACCAGCACAAACTTAGCAGACCTTCTAGAGACATTAGGCCAGCAATATCTAAGAAATTGAGCAGCTAACTTAAGTTGCCTTTCAGAGACCATCACAGAGAAGCACAGGGCCTGCAGTATTAAGCAAGCTACCAAAGATCAAAAAATAAGCAAAAACAAAGGCTGGGGGTGGAAGGGTTACAACTTTGTTATTCTGTAAGACAGACTATTCGTGTGCTGTGGTGCTATATCTTAAATACTTATTTGGAGAGCACTACATTACTTGTAGTTAAGGACATGGGATATAGAACCTGATGTTTCATCTGTAAAATGGGGTTCATAATATAATTCTTTAGGGCTGTTAGAAAGATGAAATGAAAGAAAATATGTCAAACTCTTACCACAAAAACTGGAACAAAGTAAGTACTCAGTAAGTGTCACGTCTTCCTGTTTTTGTTGTTTTATAGTTGATAATTTCCTTGCCTGTCTTCGTAAATTGTCCATGAATCACTTGACAGCAAAGACTCTTATTTCTCTTTGAAAGACAATGAGGAACACATGTACACCCATGGCTGATTCATGTCAATGTATGGCAAAAACCACCACAATATCGTAAAGTAATTAGCCTCCAGCTAAAATAAATAACTTTTTTTAAAAAAAGAAGAAAAACAAACAGAAAAAAGAAAGACAATAGAATGCAATAGTTGAAAGCAGTCCTGGGAACCATACTACCTGGATATAATCCTGTCTCTGCCACTTCCTCCCAATGAGATCTTGAACAGGTTATTAATCACTCTACTTCTAGGCTTCTCTATCTATAAAATGGGCTTAAAGATAGGATTAACCTCCTAAATGTGTCAGAAGGATTAGAGCATAAGTTCCATGAGGACTTTAATTTTTGTTTGTTTTGTTCAATCATGTAACACCAGTGCCCAGAATGTAACTGGTATACAAAAAGTGCTCCATACAAATATGCTAAAAAATTAGACAAAAATCACCTCGAACAGATCCTGTAAAGGTTAGCTCTTATTTACATCTCTACCATTGGAACTTAGTACAGTGCTCTGCACAGGTTAAGCCCTCAAGAAATATTAGTAGAGTAAATGAATGAATGTTGTCCTTCTATTCAGGGCCAGCCCACATTCATGAGAAACTGTGAAGTTATTGAAGTTTCACCTTTCACACCATGGCCTCCATCACCTACATCACATATGTACATGTGTAACTAGCTTTAGTAGTTAAGAAAAATTTCTGAGGAACAAACGAAATAGAATGTCAGATATGTAAAAGTTTTCAGATCCATAGTTCAAACCTTCCATTTGCTGATTTATTCTGTAGTCAGTAAAAATTATTTTATTGAGCACCTACTACAGGCTTGATCCTGTGATTAGAAGCCGGGCCTACAATGGTAAGCAAAATATTTATGATCCCCACCCTCACAGAGTTATAGATCTTATAACCTCATCATTTTCCTCTTCTGTGGTTCATTTTCCTCTGAAAAAATAGGAAGTTGAATGATCATTAAGGTACTTTCAACTTGGAAATAAAATGTAACATGTTGGTTAAAATCCCAGGTTTTCAGATAAGGCTACTTGTATTTGAATCTCATTTCCAGTACTTGAATAGCTGTTTGAACGTGAATCAAGTAAAGGCTCTCTAAGCCTCAGTTTCCTCATCTGCAAAACAGGAATGATCTTGATAATAGGAACTATGTTGCTATGATGTTAGTTGGATTAAATGAGAATATATACATTTCATTTTGATGGTGCCTGACACATACTAAATACTCAACAAATGATGATGAATATTTTTCAACCTCTGCCAATCTATAGCATGCAATCCCTGAGGCCCCATGTAGGAAAATGTTCCCTATAAGGCCAGCTGTATTTACAGAGGTCAAATAGGGCCAATCTGCATCTCAGAACTATTTTTCTGATATGTCTTTGGATTTCACTTCCTTTTGATTGTCAGATAAAAAAGTGGAAGCTCTCAGCTCCTGAAATACTTGCTTACCTGTGCCATATTGCTAAGCAGCATCTAGATAGTGTCAAATTGTGATAAATCATAACAAAAATCAGGCAGGAAAAAATGGATAGTAAATGTCTAGGATGTTACTAAAACTTTAGTTAGGGCAGTCAGGAAAGGCCTCAATGAGAAGTGCCACCACCACTCAGAACCCCAATATGTGTGTTTACTCCCTTGAGGTTTCCCAGTATGGGATTCTCTTTCTTAAGGTGTCCTGGGAATGAAGGTCCTCTTGTACTCACTGCTTTCTGACTGAGGCTGCTGTTCTAATCACAGTATTCTTTGGTTTATCACAGCCAGAGGCAACTCCCTGACAAAGCTCTGGGAGGGATTTAAAACATCTTCAATTGCCTTTGGAG
>NW_011489853.1:120376-122122 GCF_000754665.1 Bison bison bison | reverse complement strand
GCTTAACTCAAGCAACACACAGGTGCTGTTTCCGGAGCTCAGCCCAGTCCTCTGCACCATTCCCCAAGGCCCGGACTGTGACCAGTAAGCACAACCTTCTCTGATAGAAACTCACTAGTGAGTTCTTTGTGTCAAACTAGCTATTTTCTAAGCAAAATTATAACAGTAGATCCAACAATTATCAGTTGGCTCCCTTATTTGGCATAATTACTGATCAAAAGAATGTAAACATTTGTAGGCACTCTCCCTTCTCAGTTACCCCATCCCAGAACCTTCTAACCACCCTTCTCCATACACATACACACACACAAATAGACATACCTACACCTTTTTGTCTCAGTACAATCAAATTTCAGGGATAAGAAAAGTGAAGATGGTGCAAAAATTAAGCTTGACATTCATTCTATGAGAAAACACTACAGTAAACTGTTAAGACTTCATATTTTTCAAGAAACAAAGAGCCTGAACTTTAAAAAGTCAATGTACTGTGAAAAGAAAAAACTGGTGAGTGAAAAATAACTATTGGCAAAGTAAATTACTTTTCCCATGGAGTTTTTATGCTGAAATATGACAGTGAGGTAATGTTTCATTGAAAGAAAAAGAGGAAACACCCTAAATATAATGAGTAAACTGAACTGCAAACTTTGAGGAGAAAAAAGTCAGTCATCAGATACCAACCTCATAACCTCTATACAGTTGCACTCCACCAGCAGCTCAGGGATTTCTACTTTTCCTTAGTAGATTTTTCTAAATTCTAGAAGTTAACATTTCCCTTCTCTCTACCTCTGGATGTTATTCAGTACACAAAACCAGAAGATGTCTCCTATTTCTATACCAGACTATCCTTTGAGTCTTCTGACTGCAAGGGAATAGAATGTCACAATTCCAAAAGACAGGGTCTACCCACAGTTCCATTCCCCTTTATTCTCTAGGAAATATAAAGCCCAAGTATATTAACAATTATTAAATTATTAAATACTATCCCCTCAACTACTATGTATTGATATATTGGAAATTTTTCATAATAAAATTCAAGGCCCCAAAAATTTCCAGGTACTTGTTACTCTGCTTCCAGCCTTCTACCAACAGGAAGGAATTCTAAGTTGTCTAGATGGTCCTGAACCTCAGGAGTGGCATCATACATTTGATGATTGTAGAGCAGACCAGAGGGGATTTTGCCTGTAGCCCATTCATACAGGGAATACTGCTCAAGTAAAAAAAGAAAAAAAAAGGATCGTGTTATTCTGATCCATTAATTACTTTTCCCAGGGCCTATTAGGGTTTCCTTTTACTCATAGGGCTTCCCTGGTGGCTCAGACGGTAAAGAACCTGCCTGCAATTTTGGAAACCTGGATTTGATCCCCGCGTTGGAAAGATCCTCTGGGGGAGGAAACGGCTACCCACTCCAGTATTCTGGCCTGAAGAATTCTATGGACAGAGGAGCCTGGCAGGCTACAGTCCATGGGGTCGCAAAGAGTTGGACACAACTGAGCGACTTTCACTTCACTTCACTTCACTTCACTTTACTTCACTTTTACTCATTTAACTTAGAGAAGAACAAGTATATATAAGAACTTGTATATATATATATGCAGGATACTTGCATATATACATATATGTGTGTGTGTATATATATACATATATGTGTGTGTGTGTGTGTGTGTGTGCATGCACGGGTGTGTGCGTGTGCTTAGTTGCTCAGTCATGTCTGACTCTTTGCGACCCCATGGACTCCTCTGTCCATGG
>NW_011489853.1:116308-120134 GCF_000754665.1 Bison bison bison | reverse complement strand
CAGAATACTGGAGTGGGTTGCCATATCCTCCTCCAGGGGATATTCCCAACCCAGGGATGGAACTCAGGTGTCTGTCCCATGTTGCAGGTGGATTCCTTACCATCTGAGCCACTAGGGAAGCCTATATATATATATCTTTCAAAATGCTGCAAATCACACTTCTTTGCAAGGTGATAGACACTGCTAAAGGGATGGTTACTGTGCACTGTATATAATCAGAAACACCTGATATTGAAAAAATGATTTCAAACACATTCTAGTTGCCTGCTTTTTTTCTCCCACATGGCCCTATCTTTTATTTCTCACAATTATTTCCTCCTCTCCCCATTACCTATTCTGTTGCACCTAACAGAACCTTATACCTCCCCAGCATTTTGCAATTATTCTTGCCTGTCTCCAGTCTTTATTACTTATTGATACTGATATCATAATTTTGGGCTACAAAGAGACAATGGAGAATGTATCCAGATTGGATCACTTCTCACCTTCTCAATGGCCATCACCCTGATTCAGGCTACCATTTTCTCTGGCCTGAATTATTGTAATAGCCTTCTAATTGGTCCCTCTGCCTCTGCCTTTGACCCTCTGCAGGCCATCAGTCAGAGTGATACTATTAAATTCTGAGTCAGATTACCACTCTGCTCAAACCTGAAGATGTCTCATATCTCTGGACCAGATACAAATGTGGCTACTAATTCACTTTTCTTAGGTCTTTATTCAAAAATTACCTTCTCCGTGAGATCTTCTCTGGCTGTCCTAACAAAGTTTCAGAAACACCTAAGGCTATCTTATTTCCCTGAATGAGTATTTTCCTCTCCTTGGCATTTATCACAATCTGACATAACATATTGTACTATCTATCTTATTTATTGTCTGTATTTTTCACAGAATGTAAACTTCATGAGGGTACAGATTTTTGTGTATGTTGTTCATTAGTATATTCCTGGCACCTAACCAGGAGATGGTGAGGGACAGGGAAGCCTGGCATGCTGCAGTCCATGGGGTCACAAAGAGTCTGATACGACTGGGTGACTGAACAACAGCAACCAGCACCTAACAGACTACCTATCATGTAGTAAGTGCTCAATTAGTATTTGTTGGATAAACGAATGAATCAGAAACCACAATAGCTACATGTGTATGTCTTTGTGGGTGTGTGTTGGTGGTGGTAGAGCTGTTGGTTGAAGAATAAGGTAGGAAATAGTATTATATGATCATATTCCCCTAATCAGACCATTATAAATTCTCCAATTTGCCAATTCTTTTTGCTCATTTTTGCCCTTTAACCCTCAATCAAATAATAAAATTTGTCAAGTTTTCTTTTTAGTATCACTGCCACTGTCCTAATTCAAGTCCTGAAACCTCATGCCTAAATTATAGCAAATCTTCCACTTATTTCCTCAATGTTCCTGGCACTGTCAAGCCATTCTTCAGAGGAATCTGGAACTCAGCAAGCACTCAGAAGTGATACTTTCTGAAACTGCTCAAAGCTTAGGCTATGTGCAATGGGCCAGGGTCATAAAGGTAGAAATATCGTATATGAGGCTCAGAAAGAAGGAGGGTAGACACAGCTAGATTTCATGTCATGTTCAGAGATGGACTAATCCTTGAAGAAGGAAGAAAGACAGAAACAGGCTGAAGAGGAAAGTAACTAGCTCAATTTCTCAGACACAATAGTAAGCACAAAAATGAGAAGAATTGAGAAAAAGAAAGTAGAAAAAAAAAAAAAAAAGAACTGTACAGCTAACTCTAAGATTTAAGCTTCAGCATTCTCCTCAAAATTTGCAAGGTGTATAGGTGACATCATCTAGCAATTCGAGCTAAAGTGCTATGAAACAAGGGTACCTCTTTCTTCCTCTGAGTTGTGTTCTTTGAAAAGATTCATTTTGTAAAGTTGGGTTGGAGATTGAATTTATGTAAAATTGTGCTTTACTTGTCACATACAGGTATGTACTTATTTGTACACATACATGTGACATATACATTGATAAAGGAAAGAGAGAAAGAATTTGTTCTGTGACTTTTTTTCTCTC
Organism: Bison bison bison; assembly: GCF_000754665.1. Taxonomy (NCBI): domain Eukaryota; kingdom Metazoa; phylum Chordata; class Mammalia; order Artiodactyla; family Bovidae; genus Bison; species Bison bison. The sequence continues at coordinate 118,101 of NW_011489853.1, read as the reverse complement.
TCTGGTGATTGTGAAAAGTATTTTCTAGCTCATTGCATGCTAATCAAGGTTAGATAAATATTTCAGTTGTATTAATACTTCAAGGGGAAGAAATATAGAAAATAAGGAGTATGACATATAAAGGGGACACTGATGTGGAGCTTCTCAAGATCTGGGCCTATGAGTAAGACACTGTATGATGCTGAAATGTCTCTAGTTACAGTGCTTACTACTCAGGATTGGGGGTGAGTTGCTCTGCATGTGAAAACTGGGGGAGTCTTTGTGTGGGGAATGTACAAACTCCTGGGAATTGTAAACAAAAGTATCTGTATACACACTGCAACAGTACACTTAAGTAGTGGCAACAGAGATCATCCAGCCTATGCATGCATGCTGAGTCCACTTCAATCATGCCCGACTCTGTGCAACCCCATGGACTGTAGCCCACCAGGTTCCTCTGTCCATGGGATTCTCTAGGCAAGAAGATGGGAGTGGGTTGCTATGCCCTTCTCCAGGTAATCTTCCTGAAACAGGGATCAAACCCACATCTCTTACATTTCCTACATTGGAAGGTGGGTTCTTTACCACTCATGCCACCTGGGAAGCCCATCATCCAACCTACAAAGCCTAAAATACATACTATGTGTTCCTATACAGAAAAAGTTTGCTGATCATTGGCACGCAGAGTTGAATGGAAAATCTCAGAGTACATTGCAGGTAACAAAGATTAAGTGTTTGTGAAATGTTTGTTTCAGTTATGTGTGTGTGTGTGTGTGTGATACTAAGTTATCATGCAAAATGCATTTCTTACTTTGGGGAGCAATCCCCCAAAATTGAAAAGTACTCTTGTAGTCCATGGTAAGGAGTTTGAACTTCACCTTAAGAGAAACCATTGAGAGATTTTAAGCAGAGTTGTGATTTAACGAGCATTGTGTTTTAACAAGATCTTTCTGGCTACAATGTGAAAAATGTTAAAAATAGAGGCAAGGTGGATGAGAGGAGGAAAATTAGGGGACTATTTCAGTCATACAAACGAAGGATGCTGTGGCCTGGATCACAGTGGTGGCAGAGTAAAGCTTATCAGATATTTGCGGGAAAGCCCTTCTCTATTAATTTGGGAATATAAAATGCCTCTGTCTTTGTCTATGACATGCCATATTTTTCTGCTAAAAGAAGAAAAAAATGCTAGAATAGAGTTGGCAAAACACCTCAGTGCTTACTTAGCATTGCCTGTAACTCAATTCTGACATCCAAAACCCTAAAGAATTGTATCCCAGACTGAGAAAGTTCTGGACCACTGAGGCAAACTGGACAATATATTTTCAATAAAAGGAATTTTAAAATGGGTTGGTCTGTAAATTCTTTACCTCAAGGCTTCCTTTAGGGGAACCTGGTATATTTATCACCAAAAACTTCATGCGTGTAATTGGGAACATTCCTCTCCAACCTTACAATTCTTCTTTGAACACACTTCCTAGTTTAGCTCTGTGATAGGGCCTTTGCTGACTTTGAAGGGCCAGATAAAGGGCCTTTGAGGGCCTATCAACACCTCTTTGTGACCCCACTTGAACAATGAAGCAGGCATGGTAAGCAATTCCTAGGCCTCTGGTGGCGAAGTCCTCACAACTGACTCAGCCACTTTTCTCAGCTAGTTTTTTTGACTCCTTGATATCTTTCCTTGCAATAGTCTAGGTTTCAATTTCTCTTTCACGTATGTCTCCCCTCCGCACCCCCACAACCACCCTGCTTTAGCCTTCAACCTCTCACCCTCAACCAACTTTTTGGATCTAAAAATCTCATCAAGGCCTGTTGTG
>NW_011489853.1:115591-116208 GCF_000754665.1 Bison bison bison | reverse complement strand
GGAGTTTCAGCTTCAGCATCAGTCCCTCCAATGAACACCCAGGACTGATCTCCTTTAGGATGGACTGGTTGGATTTCCTTGCAGTTCCACGGGACTCTCAAGAGTCCTCTCCAACACCACAGTTCAATTCTTCAGCGCTCAGCTTTCTTCACAGTCCAACTCTCACATCCATACATGGCCAATGGAAAAACCATAGCCTTGACTAGACAGATCTTTGTTGGCAAAGTAATATCTCTGCTTTTCAATATACTATCTAGGTTGATCATAACTTTCCTTCCAAGGAGTAAGCGTCTTTTAATTTCATGGCTGCAGTCACCATCTGCAGTGATTTTGGAGCCCAAAAAATAAAGTCTGACACTGTTTCCACTGTTTCCCCATATATTTCCCATGAAGTGATGGGACCAGATGCCATGATCTTAGTTTTCTGAATGTTGAGCTTTAAGCCAACTTTTTCACTCTCCTCTTTCACTTTCATCAAGAGGCTTTTTAGTTCCTCTTTACTTTCTGCCATAAGGCTGGTGTCATCTGCATATCTGAAGTTATTGATATTTCTCCTGGCAAACTTGATTCCAGCTTGTGCTTCTTCCAGCCCAGTGTTTCTCATGATATACTCTGCA
>NW_011489853.1:113826-115251 GCF_000754665.1 Bison bison bison | reverse complement strand
AGCCCAGTGTTTCTCATGATATACTCTGCATATAAGTTAAATAAGTAGGGTGACAATATACAGCCTTGACGTATTCCTTTTCCTATTTGGAACCAGTCTGTTTTCCATTTACCAGACTTTTATTTCAAGGACTGTTGACTAGCTAGAGTGTACAGACTCTAAAAGGAGCCATAGTTCTGTTGTGTATGAGTGATGCAACTTGAAAGGCAGGCCCTGGGTATAGAAGGAGTAGGGGGTTGCCTGTGAGGCTAATCAAAAGCCCCCTGGCTTGAAAATCCCACTGCTGCTATCACTTCTTTGGACCATGACACTGAGCTCACAAAGACCTCAGTTTAAATGTATGTTTTTTAGATGGATAAATGCCTTAAGACATTAGCATCAATTGTTAATATTCTAGTAAGGAAGAACTTGCCAGGTTAATTTCATGTTCCTTAAGAGTAGTTGAGAAGAATAATAATGTCTAAGTAGATAGATGTGGTTTTGAATCGCAGCTCTGCTACTTAATAGGACCTGGGGCAAGTCTCCTAACCCTCTAAGCCTCAATTTACTTATGTATAAAATGGAGATAGCATCATCTACCACACAAAGCTAATGTGAGGATAAAATGAGGTAATGTTTTCAAAAATGCCTGGCACATGGTAGGTTTCAATAAAAGTGTGACTCCCTTAAACCCTAGCAGAGAAAAACCCTAGAAGAGATGAGATTCAGATAAGTTTTAGAGATAAAGTGGAATGGGAAGTAGGAAGGCCCTTACAAGAGAAAAAAGAGTTCTGGCTGGCTAGGGGGGACAACTGGAAAGCCCAGACAGCTAAAAGAAATTAAGGCTCTGGGCATCTGTGCAAAGGCAAGACACAAAATTACAAGGAAAAGGAGAGTAGAGAAGTGTTGGCATCCTACTAGCCAACAGCTTCCTTCCTAGCCCAGCTCCCTCCTCACTTCAAGGCAGAAACAGCAGGGTTTCCTAATAGGGCCCAGTAGACTTCCTGAAGTGCACTGATTCTTGAGAGTAGGGTGGGGTTACAGCCAGTGATCCAGGAATTGCATGTAATGGAGGGAACCTTGTGTCAAGTCCTGCCTATCCTCCTTCTCCACATAAAAAAGGTACATAGAGCAGTGTCAGACATGTGCAACTAGGTCATTTGTCAACATGAAGGAAGGTTAAGGACCGAAAACTCTAAGAGAACACCTCTCTGCTCCCATCCTGGAGAATTTTGTTTTGGGGGTTAAGGGTCCAATCCCTTTACAAGCATTGGCAATGTATCCAAGATGCTCCTCTCTCAGGCATATCTCTACCCCAAAACCAAAATAATCAAAATGGTTAGTCCTATATTTGTTCCTGGAGCAGCTGTCACCTCCTATCAGAAACTATCCTCTTAGGCATCAATTCCCAACATGGTTTCTTGACAGCCATACACAGCAAATCAG
>NW_011489853.1:112669-113621 GCF_000754665.1 Bison bison bison | reverse complement strand
TGCATTCCCACCAACAATGTAAGAGGGTTCCCTTTTCTCCACACCCTCTCCAGCATTTCTTCTTTTAAAGCAAGGAACTTCCATTTCTTGTTCAGTGTTAGTCACTCAGTCATGGACTGGAGTAGACAGCCATTCCGTTCTGTTCTCCAGGGGATCTTCCTGACCCAGGGATTGAACCCTGGTCTTCTGCATTGTAGGAGGATTCTTTACCAGCTGAGCTACTAGGGAAGGCCTACTAAGACTTAATGGACTCCGAGCAAGTGACAATACACTTTTGTGAGCATCTGTGAGTCTGTGTGAACATCTGCACATTTATCAATCAATCCATGTGACTTGTGCGTCCCCGCACATCCGTATTTGCATTCTGAGGTAGCATCTGCTAAACTACAGCACCAAATATCTGGCTATTGCTGCAGCTTTAGGGCTAACGTGGTGGGGAATAAGATGCAATCTCCATTTAATACAGGTTAGTAGAGATAACAGGAAGATGGAGATCCAAGGAATCAGTGGATTTCCTGGAGGTCAATTTTTTTAATTGTCGAGATGGTAGGTCATGCTAAAGCAATTTAGCCTTTAACCACTAAAGGCACTACTTGGAAATTGGTCTGCCATGCTCCTTTTTTCCCCTCTTGCTCTTGATTTTTTTTTTTTCCTGCCAGTTGCAGCTAGAATGAATACTTACAGTCCAAGTGCTGATTCTCAGAGAATAATAGTTTGGATAAAGAAAGCTTGTTAGGGCTTTCACTGCAGCCTTGTTATGTGCAAAGTCAGAGTCTCTCCTGTTTCTTTGCTTTCAAACCTGAAGGCATCAAAGGGGCAGCTAGATCATCTTTGTTTTAAACTCTCTTTTCCCCTGCTGTCAGCCTCTACTATTTCTCACCTTTTTTAAAATTAATTCTTCAGAGAAGTCCCACTGTGAAGTTGGCCTGAAATGGTTTATTCTAAAGAATGG
>NW_011489853.1:110945-112440 GCF_000754665.1 Bison bison bison | reverse complement strand
CATCAGAACTGCTGTGGTCCCACCCCGAGCCAACCAACACCCTCCGAGACACAATTCACCAATCATTTTTCCATAATAGCCTTTAATACTAAAATGCATTATATTTTTGAAGCAGAGAAAATACATTTAAGGGGAAAACAGAGAACCACCAGATAAAAGGAAACAATGTGGCAGATAACACCATTTAAAACATAACTGTAATAATTTAATAAAGCTGCTTTATCATCTTCATAAAATAGAGTGGTGATTCTTTTTTGTCTTTTTTCTTTTTACAATGATTCAATCACTGTGAAAATGTACATAACATACAGATCAGCATATACAACAATTTCACCTTCATATAGTCAGCAACAGAGACTGCTTAATGAGACATACTGTACTTGCATCCCTCTAAATTTCCACCCTGGTTTGACAGGTAAACAGTAATAGTGTCATCAGGCTCATTCCCCTCACTAGAGGAGCGAAGGCGTAAGCCTTTTGCAACTAATACCTTAGCATTCAAATAGCACAAGAAGGTATTTGTTGCTGAATTTCTAGCTCAAGCTAGTCTGGCTCTTGGTCATTAAAGTCTGCGTTCTAGCCTTCCTCAGCTGAACGCCAGCCAGTGCCAGTAAAAATCTACTTAACCAGTGCTGTAATGGTGTTAGCTGGTTTGTTTGCTAAGGTTGACAGCAACTTTCAGTTAGTAACAAGGTCATTTTTAATTGCCAATACAGCTGGAGCAACAATCAGCATCATCAGTTTTCCCTAATGACCTACAATGCTTTCCAATCAAGATCAGGTTTTCGTGGGTTGTTCTTTACCAAGAGCACCTTACAATATATATTTCAGACAAGGTGGTTGATTTTCTTTGTTTTTACAAAAAGCAATATGAGTTCTATTGGAAATTAATTCACTTTTACACAACATGTGACCCACAGGCCAATTCCAGCTTCACAAGAAAATAAAGACAGCTGCAACAACTTCATTATGACAATGTGTTTTGCTCTGGAATATTTCATTATCAATATAAAGCCACCCAGTCCCAGCCCCACCCCCACACATCCCCTTTGAATATTACTTTGTTACATACTTAAACTAAAGAACAACATCTCAATACACTTTAGTGTCAGCAGATACAATTTGACTCATGAAATGACATCCTTAAATGTAATTTTACTGAGAAGGCAAACACTAGGACTGTATACAATGGACTTCTTAAGCTCATTTATGCCAGTTTTTCAAAGTCAGTTAGGGTCTTATTACCCTGGATAAAGAGCCAAGTGGACCAGACTTGTCAGGATGCTCTGGGGACCATTCAACATCAAAATGATCCTCATAGAGTGAATTGGAATTCCAGCCAGAACTTCTATTATGTACAGTAATGATCCTTTTCCCACACTGGATGCCCAGTCAAGCTATTCTTACATACTTGTGTCTCCCAAAACTGCCCTTTGTCCTTGATGCTTCAAGTGGACCACTTTTGTTTTGCTTGTTAATATAATAGAGCAATATG
>NW_011489853.1:106474-110845 GCF_000754665.1 Bison bison bison | reverse complement strand
CAATATGAAAAGTTCAACTGAATTCCCTTCAATCCGGTGTATGTTGAAGTAACACTATTGGGATGACACTGGATGGCTCCAGTTTTCAGAGTTCTAAGTTGTATTCCTCTAATATTTTTGAGTAGTGATCAATGGGTCACCAACTTATCAGTCTAAATGGACACCTTAGGTGCAATTAGCTCTACTAGGAAAGTTTACACTGGAGCAGTGATACTCAAAATGTGATCCCTGGACCAGATGCATCAGCATCACTTGGGAATTTTTAAATCAGCAAAGACTCAGGCCTCACTCCAGACCTACTGAGCCAGAGACTCTAAGTGCAGGGCCCATCAACCTGTGCTTTACCAAGTCCTCAATCTTTAGTGGGCATTTGATCCATATAAATTGCTAGGTCTCACCCCCAGAGGTTCTGCTTCAGTTGGTCTTTGTGAGGACAGAGAATTACCATTCCTAACAAGTTCCCAAGTGATGTTAGTACTGCTGGTCCAAGGACTACACCTTGAAACCACTGCCTTTCAGGAAGTACAGGGTCCCTTGGCCCATTACCTATTTGGGCAATAAAGTGGGCCATAATTTACTCTACTGGCTTTAAGAGAATCCAAGGGATGGTAAGTTTCCTTCTGAACGGGTTCATAGATTAGTCAGTATAGAGAAAAGAAAAAAGAGACTCCACACAGCACGGCTCCCTTCTTCCTATTTCTTATATGTATATAGCATGTTCCCATATTTGGGGAGAAGCAATCAATCAATGCAAACTAACCTGTTTATATTGCATGAAACCATTCACATGCTCAGGGACATGCCCAAAGCAGTTAGTAGTAAAGCATGTCATACCTCAATATGCCACACCTAAACACACCTAAAACGTCAATTCCTCCCCAAAAGGGACATCAGAATAAGTGGAATAGAACTCCTTAAGATTTAGGAACTGAAATTGATCCCTCATATTTAAGTGTGTAACATATTTAGAGAGGAAAAAAAGGGAGAATGTTTGGCCCTCTGGCCTTTGTGGCTTTTCATCAGACATATTGGAAAGGAGAGAAAAACATGAACCAAAAGGGAAAGTTAGGATCCTTGCACAAAATTTCTTTTTGCAGGCACAGCCTGACTATAAAACCAGCATACAAAGCCCTCCTAGGATGCACTTGTGCTTCTGGGAGGATGTATACATCAGACAACTGTAGAGGGGGAAAAAAGATATTTTCTTAATGAGGGAAATTCTCTGAACATACTCAGTAAAGGATTTGGAAGCCAAAAAATATCTGACTGCCCATTGCGAACAAAGTATTTTAAGAAGGAAAAAGGATTGGTCTATTGCTTGAAACTGAATTCTGGAAAGAAAAAAAACAGGGTGGGGGGCGGGGGTGAACACAAGAGAGAAGCAGAATCAATGTCACTTCTACATTAACCATTTTAAATTTGGCTGGTAAGAGACATGGCAGCCAGTGGCCACATAACATTGAATGCTCCCACTTGCCACAATCTTTTCAGCTCCCTCATCCCCACTGAGCACATAAGAAATACACCTGTACAAAAGCTGTCAAATCTGACTTGAAAGTGAGGTGGTAGCTAACAGTATAGCTAATATCTGGATGGATCAGCAGAGGAACAGTCTAAATTCTATGGGCAGCCATCATAAATTAAATGGAAAAAAAAGTTAATTTTAACATGCTAAATAAACTATTCACTTGCAAACAGAAATAAATACTTAATTCAAAATCTACTACTAAAATAAAATGAGTTAAAGGGGAAAAAGCGAGAGAAATAAATGAGCCAAAATGAAGATGCTATGATAATTGATTTCTAATTGTGTCAGTTTCAGGGGGAAATTTGCAGTCACACCAATATTCTGCATGAGGTAGTATTCAGCACTGAATAAGAAATAAGAATGAATTTGTAGCTTCATTTATAACTTCTTTTTCAGAAATATTCTCCCCTACTAACCCCATTCCCACTGCCTTACCCAGCCCCCTCCCTCAAACCCTCCTTCCCACAAAAGAAAATGTCCCCAGTTAATGTATAAAGCAGGAACTCAGGCAAAAATAACTAAAACATTTAAAAGAGTGGATTTATCTACCTAACTTAAGAAAATAAATCATCTTTTGCATTCTTAATGCTCTAAGCCTTTTTCTCTGCATATTCTTGAATTTCAAAAAATGAAACAAATGAGAACATAACCACAAAACTTGTTTCTCTAGAAACAACTCTTTTAAGACCAAGACAGAGCAAAGGTGACATATTTGTTTTTAAATTATGAACTCTTAGGCTGCAAGAATACTATGTTGGCTAGTGAATATTAATAGACAGTTAATAAACAGGGGAGTTTGAGGAATGTTAAACAAACAGAAAAAGAATGTGTGTAACAAACTTGTTAGTAAAAATGGTGTATTCCTAGCCTACAGCAAAGAGTTGGCTAAATCTAAAGGATTTTTATTTTAATAGTTTCCTGTTCACATTTTTAATTTAAAAAATGTATCACTCATAAATACGAGTTCAAATGTCCAAGTGTCTCCATTCAGAAGGCACGATAATTGGATTAGGGATGCTGTTACCTGTTACCTGTCTTTTCCTAAACATACACTTTGTACTGCTTACTCTGTTCCTATTTATACTCCTATGATACAGAGCCACATGGAGTTCTCAATTCCAGTCCATGACGTGCTTTGCAGTCTAATTTCTAATCATGTTTGGGAAGCACTGAATCAGGAAGTATGTGTCTGAAAAAATGCTAATTTAAAATTCAAAATAGATTCAGTCTTTTTGAGTTTTAGATGATTGGAGATAGGGAATTTCTAAGCCTGGAAACTGATAACTTCAGGAGCAACTTTCCTGTTCAGGGCCTGAAAGTCAGAAAAATTGATCTCATAAAATTTTCAGCACAATATTTCTGACAACTGCAAATTAGATAGCAGAATATCCAAAAATGACTTTCTGTAATGATCTATCATGGATCTAGGCAAAAGCCTGAAAGTCAGGAAAAATACTCTGCAACGTGGTGAGCAACCATTCTGTGGGTATCCTATGTGAATGAGTACCCTCCAAGTACTCAGCCTATACATATGGCATTACTCATTCACTTGCCATCTCAGTTGTTTGCACTTTGTTTTTGTCTGTAGTTTTTTTTTTTTTTTAAGAAAAAAACACCAATTTCTATAAGCCTTTTGCCACCACCACACATGTAGCAATTTGCAATATCAAATACGACAATAGCACAGCTAGCAAAAGTGTTCTTTAAAGCAGGGGTGTCCACAGCAAAGTAGCGGCATTGGAAAGTACTCGAGCTTCAGAAACAACCATTTGGGGACTCAATTTCACATCACTGAATCAATGAATAGTACACAATAAATGACCGTTAACTTGTCTATACTACAGTGGCAAACTTATTCAAGGTGTCCAGTAGTCCTTTTTTTTTTTTTTTTGCTTTTTTTAAGTGTAATCCTCCACAAACAATGGTAATTTTTATTATAATTTTGACATAGAAAAATATATAAATTCAAACACTTAATACATAATACTTTTCACAACTGAATTTGTCTCTGTTTCCCCAACATCAAGGCCCCATGAACGACTCAAGCCAAAGCTAATTTGCTCCAATGGAACACCCCTGCTGCCTGTTGAAACGAGAGGGATTGTCACAGATTGATAGTCATTTATAAACAATACATTTAGGGAAAGCTCTGAAATACAGCCACTCAAGAACCAACCATTGGTGAACAATTAAATGATCAGCTACTGCTTCTTAGCTAGCCAGCATGGTTTCTCTCTTTCTTCTTCCCCAAGACTGATTTAGAGAATGATATCCTTCAGACGCTTCACGCCAGGAGACTCTTTGTCTCGACCTTCCTTCAGAATGGGGTTGACCTCATGCACAACTTTCTCACCATCAGCTCCACGGGGTTCAGCTTCAGAGGGACGAGAAGGACCATTGTTGACATACTGCTCCAGATCACGGGCAGGGGGTGCCAGGGCAACAGTGTAAGACACAGAAGGCTTGGTAGGCAGAGGGCTCTTGAGGTGCAGAGGGGAAGTGACAGGGCTAATAGCCTCACAGCCATTGCCCGCCTCCCGGATAGCGCTGTTGACCTTGGGGCTGCAGGTGGTCACATCAACAGTCCTTCTCCCTTTCAGGGTGGGCCTCTCCTCAGCTGGGTGGTCACTGACATCCTTTCCAAAGGTTGCGAAAGTCCGCTTGGTGGGGCCGCAGTCATCATAAGCTTCAACATCAGCAGCAGTAGCTTCAATGGACAGTGTGATGATGTTCCTCACATGCTCAGGGGACTTGGAGCAGGTGGGCATGGGGTTCCGGGGCATCCAGCACCTGTCAGAGTGGCCAAGAATACGGCATTCTTCCCTGCAATGAAATCCTTCATT
>NW_011489853.1:106127-106374 GCF_000754665.1 Bison bison bison | reverse complement strand
AGTCTTAGCCATGTTTTTGAGTAATAGCACTGTCAACCATGTTTCTACCCTGCTGCTGCTGCTGCTAAATCGCTTAAGTAGTGTCCAACTCTGTGCGACCCTATAGACAGCAGCCCACCAGGCTCCCCCGTCCCTGGGATTCTCCAGGCAAGAACACTGGAGTGGGTTGCCATTTCCTTCTCCAGTGCATGAAAGTGAAAAGTGAAAGTGAAGTCGCTCAATCGTGTCCGACTCTTCATGACCCCAT
>NW_011489853.1:104430-105703 GCF_000754665.1 Bison bison bison | reverse complement strand
AATGCTTAATTTTAGATTAGTAACATACTCTTTGAAAACCCAATCACATCACTTCTTTTTGGCCACCAATCTCACCAGCCAATCTCCTTACTAAACCCTTTACATGACTTCTCATGATTTCCCATGAGGAGGAATATACTGAGATCTCTTCCTTCCATCTGATCCAGAAGCTATACCTGGCCTTGTGCACACATCCCTCATGGGTTGAACATCATTTAATTATACTCAGCTAGCCATTCCTTCTTATCTTTCTTATCTGCAATTTCATTTGAGTCATAGTTCTTAACATAATTTCTTCATGGATTACTTTAACCCTATTATAGATGATCTCAGCAGACAGAATTCATAATTATTGGCAAGACATGTTTTTCTCATTTTATCCCAGGTTCATTTGGAGTTAAGGTTTTAATTTGGCTCTCAGAAAAGCTTTCTATATGGGCTTCACTAAAGTATGGACTCAGGGTTAACTTCTACCTGTCCATTGGAAAACTGTTAATGTCTGGTTTAGACCTCTAGTTTTCCAGATCAATTTATATTTATGTTACATTCTTGCATGAGGATGACCTAGTGAAATTTTTCATATCACATTGCACAATGCATCAAAATATGAGCAGCTTAACATTTATAGATGTCCTTGGGGTAGGACTGGAGGAGGTAGGGAGACAAGAAGAGATTGCAAAGACAAAAAAAAAGTTGGAAATATGTGCTATGAGTGCTTTTTTTGCAGGAAGAAGTCTGCAATTCAGGGACTTGCCTGATATTAGTCTACATATAACACACCTTCCTTATACAATTGTATTTCTATTTTTTAGTATTTTTCTTGAGTTTTTAGAGTAAATGATACAGCAAAGAGATAATTCTCCGCCTCATTTACCAAAAGTTATTTTGGTAAAGGGGTACTTGGGAGGACGTTCAAGAAATACTGGTTGAAATGAGTGCATATTTCATCATTTGGAGAAAAAGTGTTAGAAGCAGCTAAATGTCAAGGCTTAATCCAGGCTGAGTTCACATTTCAACATGACTCTGGAAATGGCTTTTGACCTAAATTACAGAAAAAAACAGCCAAAGATAAGACCTCCTTCAATATACCTGGACACAATTTACTGACTTATCTTTAAGATGGCCAGTTTAAGCCCCCTTTCAATGATGGAGAATGAAACTCTCAGAATTTTGCAGAGTTGGAACCAAATAACAAATGAGCATCATCACGAAGAAGATAAGTGCCTTCTTCATACATAGGACAAAGCTCCCGCAAACTGCAGGACACTTCTAC
>NW_011489853.1:103586-104312 GCF_000754665.1 Bison bison bison | reverse complement strand
TTCTGACAAAACATGGTCCACTGGAGAAGGGAATGGCAAACCACTTCAGTATTCTTGCCTTGAGAACCCCATGAACAGTATGAAAAGGCAAAATGATAGGATACTGAAAGAGGAACTCCCCAGGTCAGTAGGTGCCCAATATGCTACTGGAGATCAGTGGAGAAATAACTCCAGAAAGAATGAAGAGACGGAGCCAAAGCAAAAACAACACAGAGTTGTGGATGTGACTGGCGATGGAAGTAAAGTCTGATGCTGTAAAGAGCAATACTGGATAGGAACCTGGAATGTTAGGTCCATGAATCAAGGCAAATTGGAGGTGTCAAACAGGAGATGGCAAGAGTGAACACTGACATTTTAGGAATCAGGGAACTGAAATGGACTGGAATGGGTGAATTTAACTCAGATGATGAATATGTCTACTACTGTGGGCAAGAAGCCCTTAGAAGAAATGGCATAGCCATCATAGTCAACAAAAGTTGGAAATGTAGTACTTGGATACAATCTCAAAAGTGAAAGAATGAACTCTGTCTATTTCCAAGGCATACCATTCAATATCATGCTCATCGAAGTCTATGCCCCAACCAGTAATGCTGAAGAAGCTGAAATTGAACAGTTCTATGAAGACTTACAAGACCTTCTAGAACTAACACCCCAAAAGATGTCCTTTTCATTATAGGAGATTGGAATGCAAAAGTAGGAAGTTAAGAAATACCTGGAGTAACAGGC
>NW_011489853.1:102295-103126 GCF_000754665.1 Bison bison bison | reverse complement strand
AGACCATGAACTCCTTATTGCCAAATTCATACTTACATTGAAGAAAGTACGGAAACCCACTAGAACATTCAGGTATGCCCAAAATCAAATCCCTTATGATCACAGAGTGGAAGTGAGAAAGAGATTCAAGGGATTAGATCTTATAGACAGAGTGCCTGAAGAACTATGGATGGAGGTTCCTGACATTGTACAGGAGGCAAGGATCAAGATCATACCCAAGGAACAGAAATGCAAAAAGGCAAAATGGTTGTCTGATGAGGCCTTACAAATAGCTGTGAGTAGAAGAGAACTGAAAGGCAAAGGAAAAAAAGGAAAGATACATTCATTTGAATGCAGAGTTCCAAAGAATAGCAAGGAGAGATAAGAAAGCCTTCCTCAGTGATCAATGCAAAGAAATAGAGGAAAACAATAGAATGGGAAAGACTAGAGATCTCTTCAAGAGAATTAGAGATACCAAGGGAATATTTCATGCAAAGATTGGCACAATAAAGGACAGAAATGGTATGGACCTAAGAGAAGCAGAAGATATTAAGAGGTGGCAAGGATACACAGAAGAACTGTACAAAAAAGATCTTCACCCTCCAGATAATCACAATGGTGTGATCACTCACCTAGAGTCAGACATCCTGGAATGTGAAGTCAAGTGGGCCTTAGGAAGTATCACTATGAACAAAGCTAGTGGAGGTGATGGATTCCAGTTGAGCTATTTTGAATCCTAAAAGATGATGCTGTCAAAGTGCTGCACTCAATATGCCAGCAAATGTGGAAAACTCAGCAGTGGCCACTGGACTGGAAAAGGTCAGTTTTCATTCCAATCCCAAAGATAGGCCA
>NW_011489853.1:101129-101733 GCF_000754665.1 Bison bison bison | reverse complement strand
CCACCTGACCTGCCTCTTGAGAAATCTGTATGCAGGTCAGGAAGCAACAGTTAGAACTGGACATGGAACAACAGACTGGTTCCAAATAGGAAAAGGAGTATGTCAAGGATGTATACTGCCACCCTGCTTATTTAACTTATATGCAGAGTACACCATGAGAAACACTGGGCTGAATGAAGCACAACCTGGAAATACCAATTACCTCAGATACACATATGACACCACCCTTATGGCAGAAAGCAAAGAAGAACTAAAGAACCTCTTGAGGAAAGTGAAAGAGGAGAGTGAAAAAGTTGGCTTAAAGTTCAACATTCAGAAAACTAAGATCATGGCATCTGGTTCCATCACTTCATGGCAAATAGATGGAGAAACTGTAGAAACAGTGACAAACTTTATTTTGGGGGCTCCAAAATAACTGCAGATGGTGACTACAGCCATGAAATTAAAAGATGCTTACTCCTGGGAAGAAAAGTTATGATCAACCTAGACAGCATATTAAAAATCAGGGACATTACTTTGCCAACAAAGGTCCATATAGTCAAAACTATGGTTTTTCCAGTAGTCATGTATGGATGTGAGAGTTGGACCATAAAGAAAGCTGAGC
>NW_011489853.1:100262-100982 GCF_000754665.1 Bison bison bison | reverse complement strand
TATGTTCCTGGGAGGCTGAAAATATGGGAAACATGTTGGGATATACACGGGAAACACTTAGTGTAGACCCAAACATTATGAGTGAAAGAGTCTATAGCTGATCCACCCACATTTTTTCATTCAAATCTAGTGCTTTCTCCAGAAGACCCCAGGATCACTACAGTAAGACAGAATTCACACCTCAGAGTTTTCCCAAATATGTTTCTTCTTCAACATTTCCTCTGAGGCCTATTTTATAACTCTTCAAGTAATAGCTGTAAAGAATTAGTGTGACTATTTGTTTGGAGGTGGAGAATAAAGAGGTGCAACTGGGGGACCAGTCCAATAACTAACTTCCCCATCTACAAATCTGAGTAAGAGTTCCCTAGAAGTCTGGAGAGGCAGGTAGGGAGGAAGGGAGAGAGAGAGAAGAAGGAAGAAAAGAAAAAAAAAATGTTCAGAAGGTTATGGGATCCCTGGCCATTTTGTCCACAATTAAGGCAAGGAGGCATGGAGCTCTTAGCCTTTGAACCCTGAAACTGCAGCCATATGACCAGCTATGAAGAGGAAATCCCAGGTGAACTTCAGACTAATATTGCTCATACTCCCAGGGCAGAGCAGTGATGAACTACAATCTAGTAGAATATTCCCAATAGGTTCAAAATAAAGCTCTTTTAAGTCTCAAGTTTTGAGTTTCAAGTGGTTGTCTTAAAATGTGAAGATGCAGCTCTTTTTTCAACA
>NW_011489853.1:98454-100162 GCF_000754665.1 Bison bison bison | reverse complement strand
AAAGGCTCCTCTGTCCTGTCCTCTGGAATTTTTCAGACAAGAATCTTGGAGTGGGTTGCCATTTCCTTCTCCATTCCCTATGGTAGGCTGCTTCAAATGAATGTGAGGAGAACTTGATCGCCAGCATACACAGAGGGCAAAGACTCCAGAGTCAGACATCTGTGAGATCTTATGAACTGAGGAAGACCAGAGCAGGGAACTTAGTCATGTCAGAAGTTTCTCTGCAAAGACAGTACTTGCTTTCAGCTGACCCACTGCCTAAGTGAATAGATCACTCTCAGGGAAGAGGAAAAGGTAAACTTACTCAGGGACCCCAGGAATGCAATTAGTTTAAGCCTACATACCAATTTCACTAAGCCCACTTCAGTCCTATAGAGTGAGAATAATATGCAATTTTCTTGGATTAATTACATGTACATATTAGGTATACTGCTCTTACCCCATGCAAGTGAAGACTTGAATCTAAAAGATTTATTTACTCACAGTGTCTCACTCTTGGCTTAGATCTAATCTCTTTATTTCCTTAAATCCTTACCAAGGGCAGAGACAAGACTTGCTATTTATCATTTTAGTATCAAACAACACTCAGTGACATTTGTGTCAATACTATTGAAACAAAATCTAACCTAGCTTTAGTGTTTATGGACATACGAAATATGAAAGAAAACATAGAGAATATAAGTGGACAGAAAGAAAGTGTCTTCCCAACCCAAAGCAACCTACATTCACAAATGTAATGTAGATGAATTGTTGTGTGTTTAGTTGCTGAGTCATGTCCGACTGATTTGTGACCCTATGGACTGTAGCCTCTGAGGCTCCTCTGTCCATGGAATTCTTGAGGGAAGAATGCTGGAGTGGGTTGCCATTTCCTTCTCCAGGGGATCCTCCCAACTCAGGGATCGAACCCAGATCTCCTGCATTGGCAGGTGGATTATTTACCACTGAGCCACCAAGGAAGCCCCTAATGCAGATGAATTACCTTTTGAAAATAAAAACTTCAGTTTAGTAAGGAAATTAAGTGTGTATTAAAAGTGAGAAAGTCATGGCACAAAGTCCCTTTAAGAATAGCAGTGATGACAAACCAGATGAAAAAGGCAAAGAGGCTACTTCTGGAATTGCCTAGGCCTGATACAGATCATATGCCTGCCATCATGTAACACTGTGGCTAGGGATGGAGCTATGAGACTAGAGAGAAACCATTTTGTATCATCACAAGTTAATTGTCAAGATGCTGGCTCCAGGTGAAATAGAGGTAAGCTAACAATTCACCAGTTCCTGGCTAAGATTTCTCACATGAGCCTATTTGTGACTCTATACCTTGTTATAGATTGCCGGGAGAAATATCAATAACCTCAGATATGCAGATGACACCACCCTCATGGCAGAAAGTGAAGAAGAACTAAAGAGCCTCTTGAGGAAAGTGAAAGAGGAGAGTGAAAAAGTTGGCTTAAAGCTCAACATTCAAAAAACAAAGATCATGGCATCCGGTCCCATCACTTCATGGCAAATAGATGGAGAAACAGTGGAAACAGTGAAAGACTTTATTTTGGGGGGCTCCAAAATCACTGCAGATGGTGACTGCAGCCATGAAATTAAAAGACGCTTACTCCTTGGAAGGAAAGTTATGACCAACCTAGACAGCATATTAAAAAGCAGAGACACTACTTTGCCAAGAAAGGTCCATCTACTCAAAGCTATGGTTTTTCCA
>NW_011489853.1:96351-98273 GCF_000754665.1 Bison bison bison | reverse complement strand
AGTAAGAGAACGCCATCCATGTGTCATCCCCAATCCATGTACAGTTCTCTTTCCCTATGCTGAGTGAGTGATAGTCGCTCAGTCATGTCCGACTCTTTGTGACCCCACAGACTGTAGCCTGAAAGGCTCCTCTGTCCATGGGATTTCCCAGACAAGAATACTGAAACAGGTTGCCACTTCCTCCTCCAGAGGATCTTCCTAACCCAGGGATCGAACCCTTGTCTCCTGCGTCTCCTTTCATTGGCAAGCATATTCTTCACCACTGAGCTACCAGGGGAAGCTCAAAAGTATTAACCTAAGCCCAAAAGTATTAACCTAAGTTTTAACCTAAGCCTAGGCAAAGCAAAATATGACTCTAGAAACCATACATAGTTGTAGAAATTTAAACATATGAACATGTACAGATGAATGAAAGCAGCTGTCTTTATTTCAAATACAGACATGATTAGGGGTGAACCATGAATTTGCACATTGGTCTTCCCTGCTTCTGAATTTGTCCCTAGGATCTGCAAATAAATAAATGAAGAGAATGCATAAGTTTGGAAGAGAACACGAATCTTAAGGCCACAGAACTCCTTTCTAGACAATTTTTTTTAAATATAGAGAAAAGATAAAGCTTCTTCAATCTAGGTAATAATAAATAAATTTTCGGTCACAACTTTTCATTAGGGAGTTTGGTGAGAGGCTCCCAAAACTTCTGGGCCAAAAAAAAAAAAAAAAATTAAATCTTAAAACATGAGTCTTATGAGACACAGGAGGCCTAAGAGGCAGCAATGTCTAAGTCACAATGGATAAGGAAGTAATTCAAATAGAAAACGAATAGAATATGTTATTTTGTGTAGATAATAGCAAAACTTTTTGCAGCAATTACTCTCTTCCTCAGGACACGAAACTGCTGTCTCTTCAGATGTGGGCAAACAATATGCTTCCATGCTGTAGAAGGAGCCTACCAAAGGTCCCAACCAAAGTAAAAAAGAAAAAAAAGAAAATGATGAAAACATCACCTCAGGCTTTGTTAAAACTTTCAAAGTCCTAGTGGAATAGAACAGCTGAGAGGCTCGGGTTTGTATAGATGTCCAGTTACAATGGATGTGTTCAATAATGCTGGCACTCTGTATTGTGATTCAGAGTTTGCTGTATTAATTCAAAGGTCCCGATGATCAGAGACAAAACTCCAGCACTAAAATAGCTCAAGGTAAGAGTTACAAGAGCAATGTGTTACCTCCTCAAAAGTGATCTGCAATCAGTGAGGCAGAAAGGGAAAGTTAAAGTGAGTTCCAGTTCCTGAGAGCTCAAGTAGTTAGCTATTTCTGCTGCTGCTAAGTTGCTTCAGTCGTGTCCGACTCTGTGCGACCCCATAGACGGCAGCCCACCAGGCTCCCCCGTCCCTGAGATTCTCCAGGCAAGAACACTGGAGTGGGTTGCCATTTCCTTCTCCAATGCATGAAAGTGAAAAAGTGAAAGTGAAAGTCGCTCAGTCGTGTCTGACTCTTAGCAACCCCATGGACTGCAGCCCACCAGGCTCCTCCGCCCATGGGATTTTCCAGGCAAGAGTACTGGAGTGGGTTGCAATTGGCTTCTCCATAGCTATTTCTAAGTAACAGCAATAACATAACCTCGAAACAGGTGATGTATAAATCAGAAAAGCTTCCTGCATTGTATTCATATATATTCACTTAGCTTACCCTTCATAACCCCATAAGCAAAATAATCTATGACCAAAGTGGGCCATTTTTGTGAAAAACAATGAAAGGGATTGTGGCAATGATTATGAAGTGGTTAAATGCTATTAAAATTGATCACATGAACCTAATCAAGAAAACATAGCTATTGAGAAGTGTCCCCTCTTGGCCTACCTAATTCCCATACATCTGAAGCAGACATAACAAACTGCCTACCAAACATTCATATCTATTTTTTAT
>NW_011489853.1:95268-96250 GCF_000754665.1 Bison bison bison | reverse complement strand
AAACCACCACCATACTTGGAAACAGAACCCCTCTCCTGTTAAGACTGGCAATGTGCCAGCTAAAAATCTACATTTTCCAGTATTCTTTGTAGATAGGGGTGGCTATGTAACTAAGAGTGAGTCAATGTTATGCAGGTAGGATATCAAAAAAACTCCTTAAAAGAGGGGAACTGACTTAGCTGGGGGAACTTTCTCCTTATTTCTCCCTGCTTTGTCCTCTCTGAAATGGAGACATAATAGGTAGAGCTATAGCATCCATCTTACTACCATGGGGCAACTCTGAGGATGGAAGTCACGTGCCTATGAATAGCAGAGTAAAAAGATATAAGGACTATGGGATATTGGAGATACTTTAGACCCACCTCACTAGACCAGAACTTCTTTTAAATAAGAGAAAAAGCCTCTCTCTTATTTAATTCAGGGGCTTCCGTGGTGATAAGGAATAGAGATAAGGAATCTGCCTACAGTGCAGGAGATCTGAGTTCAATCCCAGGGTTGAGAAGGTTCCCTGAATAAGGAAATGGCAACCCACTCCAGTTTTTTGCCTGGAGAATCTCCTGGACAGAGGAGCCTGGTGGGCTACAGTCCATGGGGTCACAAAAAAGTCAGACACAACTTAGCAATTGAGCACGCATGCTTATTTAATTCATAATTTATTTTCCTTAGTTGAGAAAAAAGGATCTTTATTACAAGCAATCAAACACTAGTCATATCTGATCCATTATCCCTTAAGTCTCAACTTGAATGTTACTTTCTCAGGGAATCTTTCGCGGATTCCTTAGATTAAGGTAGGCCCCATCAGTTGGGTTCAGTCGCTCAGTCATGTCTGATTTTTTGTGACCCCATGGACTGCAGCATGCCAGACTTCCCTGTCCATCACCAACTCCTGGAGCTTGCTCGAACTCATGTCCATTGAGTCGGTGATGCCATCCAACCATCTCATCCTCTGTCGTCCCCTTCTCCTCCTGCCTTCAATCTTTCC
>NW_011489853.1:93148-94958 GCF_000754665.1 Bison bison bison | reverse complement strand
TATTTGCCATGAAGTGATGGGACCAGATGCCATGATCTTAGTTTTCTGAATGTTAAGTTTTAAGCCAGCTTTTTCACTCCCCTCTTTCACTTTCATTTTGCTTTCTGCCATAAGGGTGGTGTCATTTGAATATGTGAGGTTACTGATATTTCTCCAAGCCGGGAGAAAGATAGGTCTCATACCATCTCCTTTTATAGAACTCATCATACTTGTTTGTTTGTTTAATATATATATATATATATATATATAATGCCAGCTTGTAAACTCTAAATGAGAAAAGATTATATATGTTTTGTTCCCTCTCAGGCCAACATAGCCTTCCAGTGGCACAGCACAAAACAGGTACTCACATAACACTTTAACTGCTTGAAAAAAGTAATGAAAAAGTGATAGCAACAAAATGAGAATCTTGGTCAACACACCAGATACTGTACCACTAACACAATGCCTAAAAGTGGAAATAACTAGTATATTCTATCTAGTAGAAATGCTATGAAAACCTACAAAGAAAATTATGTAGCTTTGCTGAAGACTTTAAAGTAAATGAACACTTGAGAAACATAAAAGTCAAGTGTCATCTTGGCCTCTTAGTGGTTTCCTGCACACTACATACAGATCTTAAAGAGATCTGTTATGTTTTGATGTCCCGTTGAAAATAATATTTGTCATGTACCTTGGAGTTTTTAATTCTAACAATAGTTAATTGGGCCTGTACTCTGATAAGTTAACAACACAATAAGCAGAAACATCTATTTTATGAAATTAATCTATTGTTCAAATACCCACCGCAGATGCTGGCTCCTCCTGGCAAAACTAATTTAGAAACCCAATGAAGAATTAATGCTTAAGTCAAATATGCTTGGGAATTACCAAATGAAAGAATTATCCTGTAAATAAGTCTTAAAGTATTTTAAGGCCTGCAAAGAGTCAGGAGATAAACATCCATCCTTTATTTCTAACTTAACAAGGTGAACAGAGTAGCAAGGGGCTCAGTGGAAAAGGAAAGGAGGGAAGGGAGAGGGAAAGAAAAGAGAGCAGGAAACACTATCTAGGCTTCAGATATCGCATCTTAGTTTTATCTGACTGACATTTTAAGGACTGAGCTTCTTTGGGTTATTTAGATACCATTTGAGCATCTAGTGAAAATTCAATAAGGGCTTACTTTGAAAAATCACAACTTCCCAAAATCCTACCTTTCCCCAGCTGTAATTCTGGGAGTTTATACTCATTTTCTAATGGACTCAAAGTTTCTGCAAGAAAAGATGGGGCTCCATCTGTAAACTATTCAAGGCTACATCAGAGACTTTTCTAGAGACTCATGAACCAATGACACCAAGCTATCCTGCAGCCGTTCCTGTGTGACAAGAAGTAAATCACAGATTACATACACTACAAACAGCTCCTTGTCTCTTTCTCACTGTCCTCATCTCTTTCTCTCAGCATCTTCTACCATTTTGGTGCCTCTCTAATGCTTTCTCTCTGTTCTCCTGTTCCCTAGCCTCCTGCTAGTCAGCAGCCCTACCTACAGCACTATGGCCTCACAGACAACAGGCAGAAGGGGTAGGATGCCAGAACTGCGATTGGCATTCAAAACACCTAAGTGGTATTATTTGACAGATGCCAAAGAAGTATACAATAAAACAGCACTTAGACCATGAAGAGGGATTCCCACATTTTTTATTTACTATGTACAGGCATTAAAGGTCCTTGTTAAAATAAGAGGATTCACTATCAAATTGAGATCATCAGATTATCTTTGGTCATATAACAAAGCCTTGGGTAAATAGTACCAGGAAAGGAGAGTTTGATA
>NW_011489853.1:91668-93048 GCF_000754665.1 Bison bison bison | reverse complement strand
CCTATCCCCACCTTGCCTTTCCTGAGGTATGTCTGGAGGCAGAGATACCTCAGGAAAGGCAAGGTGGGGATAGGGTGTGGAACTTTGTTCCAAAGTTCCTGAGACAGACAGGGAGAAAAGTCAGCCCTGATCAGCATAAGTTGGCATTTTCAGGATGGCTAACAAGTTAAACAGCAGGAATTCTGTGAACTTTAATTTTAGTTTACAATAAAGAGGATGCTTGAAAAGACTGATGAACTCCAACTTTGTCCTAGACCATTTGACAGATCAGCATCAGTTAGCAAGTGCCACCCAATATTTGGTCTCTGTGACGCCAAATAGTATGCGGGCCTCTACTCTCATTCACAGTCTATGCACCTGTAATTCACTTACTGGTACAACATTAAAATAGATTAAAAAGATGCCCCTTCCAGAATGCAAAGCAATTGAATTATCTTCAATGGAATATTCAGTGCTGAGCTGGTCAGAGAGACAAAGTGAAAACATATTGAAGTATAAGTGGTTGAGAATTTAATATTTATGATAGATGAGAGTGTGGCATATACAGTCATACAATCGAAGTTGCAATTTTGGCAATCACAATAGTTCCTGGAGTTTTCATTTTTGTACTGGGGCTCAATTCAATTCAATCCATAAAGAAGAGATTTCAAGATGTGTATAAGTATAAATCATTTGTGCTGATGCATGGGGAGCAAGGAAATGAAGCAGAAGGCTGCCTAGAAAATTGAGACAGAGAAATAAGAGGTGCTGACAGTGACTGAGATAAGCAGAGATTGACTAGACTGGAATGTTTGTATTTTGGTTTCTATGGTGGAGCAAATTATTTGACTAAGTGCTGGACTTCATCGAGGCGCTTAGCAACCATTTGAAAAAGCTATACAAGTAAAATACAAGGTGTCACAGAAGACCACTGAACTATTCCCCCAAAGTAGGAACACTGAGATACTGCAACTCTGAGCAAAGAGGGACCATTTTCGAGAGTTTCATTCTACCATATCCACAGAATTAAGTCTCTTAGCCTATATCCATGGGACAGCTATCACACCTCTTCACTTCTGCAAGAGTTCAAACCAATTTTGACTTTGTGCAGATAAAAAACAGACCATTTCACACATTATACAGGTGGTTAAGTCACTGTGAAGACAGAACTTTTAGATGATACTTAGTAGCCCTAAATCTAATATTATTGCCAACTTGGTTTCGCTCTTTCATCCAAAATAAGGAAGTCACTGATGCATCATTAGCATGAGAAAAAAAGCCACTTTTATTCTGGTCTTAAGTTTCTAGGTATAGGTAACAATAGGTTGTGAAGATGGCAGAAATAAGGCTGGTACAGAAAGCAAGAGGGACAGGGCATGTTAGGTAAAATAAAAATCTTCC
>NW_011489853.1:91126-91568 GCF_000754665.1 Bison bison bison | reverse complement strand
CAAAAAGATAGTGTGTGTCATATCATCAGCTAGGTAAGAATCACTAGAAATAGCCACTGGAAGCAAATAAGAGTGTCAGAGGGATTAATATCTATCTATTAACTACCTAGGTTGGATTATTCATTACCAACAAAAGGAAAAGTCTATCATTATCTTGATATTTCAGCATAACTTCAGCAACCATCTGGAATATTGTAATTGCAATGACACTGCTTCTGGGTAGCAAACAGCACAATCATTAATAAAAAAAAAAAAAATCATTTCAAATATCTTCCTGGAAGCTAATAAATTTTACAGCAGTTTCAACCTTTCCTCATTGCAACAAAGAAAAGCTTCATTCCAGACAAATTAAAAGTAAATTGATTGCTTAGGGGAATCGATTCAAATATCACTTTTCCATGTTAGAAATCTCTTTTCTTAAAACATTAGAGAGAGAGAGAAT
>NW_011489853.1:89351-90032 GCF_000754665.1 Bison bison bison | reverse complement strand
AACTCCGGGGATTGGTGATGGACAGGGAGGCCTGGCGTGCTGTGGTTCATGGGGTCGCAAAGAGTCAGACATGACTGAGCAACTGAACTGAACTGAACTGAACTCAGTTATACTAGTAGGAGAAGCCAAGCTATATTTTTCAGGGTGTTGCCTCAAAAGCGATTAGACAAATTCAGAAGCAAGGCCAAGTAATAAAGTTTTTAAGGAAGCTTGATAATTTGAAGGCACCAGACACTAGTCTTGCTGCTCATTTTAGGAAGAAAAAACCCTTTACAATTTTAGCACATAGTGGTTCCAGTATAACCTCCTGACCTTCAACTTGTCCAACTGTACTTGGAAAGAAAGAATGGCTGGTCCATCTGAAGCATCAAGAAAGTCTTGGATTCTCTCTAGAGCACAGATGTGAGGGCTTTTTCTGAGTTGGTTTGAACTCTGAATACAGGAGTAGCAGAAGGTTTTTCGGTTGAGATAACCTGAGTTCAGACATTCTGACATGGCTCTAGAAAAAAATCTATGTAAGAGCTGATGCATAGTAATCCTAAATTATAGCCACAAAAATCTATCACAGATACACATGTGTGTACACACACACATTCACCGGCACCACTATTAGTCCTCATCATCCTGAATACTCATCTCCATTCACAAGTTAAAATAATGGAGCATTACACATCAATCATA
>NW_011489853.1:86670-89251 GCF_000754665.1 Bison bison bison | reverse complement strand
TTGGTTAAAATGACGATCTTTCATGACTGGATCTGTGAAACATGAGGCTAATGAAGGAATGCCATGCTCTGGCTAAAGAAGCCCTGAGGAGTCTAGTTCTAGTACAGAAAACAAGAGAGCACTGGGAGTAGAGAATTTGACGCTTCATTCAAACCTACATGATTTCTATCATCTGAAATGCCAATTTGGCAATTACAGAGAGGGAGGGGGCAGACTTGTTTAATATAAGGTGTTGGACTATAGCATAAAAATATTCTAAGAGTAAATGGAAATTATTAATTAAAGAAAAAAGCCTTCTTTGGCCCCAGAGCTTTCTTATCCCCTTAATTCCACTTTGCAATCTCTTTTCCTTTACTTCTATCAGTTAGTGAACAGCAAATAATCTATCTTTTTATTAAAACTTCAGATAAAATAGTCAGTTTTAGCAAAATGCAAATGGTGACTAGCTGAAGAGCTAAGGGTCATCATCTGCTCACATATTAAGACATGACACAACTCCTTTAACTATCCTAATGGTCCTGGACTGGGGACAGGGGGTAGAAAAGGGTTGGAAAGGAAAAAAGAATGGGGCAGATGCAAAATTATATTTTCAAACCTCCTGCTGGCATTCAACAAGCTCTTTGCTGTTCTTAATCACACACATATACACATGCAACACAGAACTGTAATGCTGACATAGCTTCCTGGATGAGATACTTATAGGACAGTAACAAACAAAGACATTGACCCATGGTTTTATTCTCCTGGGGAATCTTTGTGCCCCCACTTCTTCCAGAGTTTATGCAAACTGAAAAGTTTATACGTTTAACACCCTGTTATCCATTCCAATATGGGAGGTCAGCGGTATTTCAACAAAGAAACCACTCATGAGTAATGATTTCATGGAGACAAGAGTTTTTATGGAGACAAGAGTAGGAAAACAAACTGTTTGAAATGAGTTTAATTCCTTGTGTGACGGCTAATAAAAAGAAACATCCGAACACAATGCTTGAGAAGCATTTTTGTACTGTTCAACAGACTGAAAATAATAGCTTTTTTTCTGGTCTGCATTACCATTAATAACAGCCTTCCCTTCTGGTCATCTGTGTTTACAGAGGGAATAAAGATTCATACAAGAGCTCGCCTTTCTTCTGTACCACCCAACTAGACACAGACTGTCCAGATGAATTTTTTAAACACAAACCAACTTCCATTTTCAAAAGTAAAACTAATTAGGGTACCTAAGTGTTTCAGAAATTATTTAGGAAGTGTGAGGAAGCAAGAGAATTGTCAAGATAGCTCTCAGAAAGGTTGTTTGTGGAGAGTACAAAAAAATGTTGACATCTCGCCTTTGTTTAAGAAAGTGCTTGAACGCTCCTGAGAGGAAATTTTTCATCTGTTCTATTTGCTTTCTTCTGACCACACCCCAAAAAATATCCAAGGCAGGGGAACAGTAGACTGATTATGTACCAGATAGAATATTCCACGAACTGCAGGTTTTCAGCTCCCCCAGTGTATTTAAGATGGAATTGTCTTCACAAAATTTCAACATATTCACAGGCATTGCATACCGGAAGGTTCCCCTGGAGTTCAATGGACCTTTTATTCACACCTGTAAATAATAAGTACTCTCATGAATTAATTCTCATTTCTCTTTTCTCATCTCATTTCCCTTGTCTCCATTCCATAGTATTCAACTCATTTCTGCCCTGCCCAAAACATCCTCTTGTCTCACCATTCTGCTCAGACCTTGTTTCTCTTCATTTAGCTTTGTAGCCTTTCCTCATTGCATCAAATCTTTCTGCCTAGAAATTCACACCTCCAGGGAAGCTACAGGGAGGCAATCAAAAACAATAGCAATGGCCAAGTCTCTGACAGAAAATCCACCAATATGATAAAAGGCCTGTTCCCTTGGACATTTCTCACTTCCCACCAAGGAAACTTCAGAGTAAGCCTGATAGTTCTGTGGGAGCCCCTCTGAATATTAGAAACAGCTGTGTCTGGAATTTCCTTAGCCCAGTATGTCCACCAGCACCCCTTACAAGAAACACTTGAGGACAGGAATATTTGTACAACTACATAGTCTGCACACCGTATAATAGAGCCCACATTTTCCTATTAGGAGAGTTAATAGTTAACATTTATTATAAAATAAAATTTTAAGACTTATGATTTCCTCAAATTCTAAAAAAGTTGCCATAAATTTTATGTCTGCCAAAAAATATCAAAAGGGTATTCAGTAAAACACACAACTATTTGCTCACTGGAAACTCAGTCTAATTTAACACTGGCCCTCTCCTGTCCTTCATGTTAATATCACTGGGCCATCAGCCAAGGCCTTGAAAAGTAGTAAGCTTCATCTTGGTGAATTGGAATCTCTGTGTCAGATACAGTCAGCCTGACTAATGGGAACCACTGCTTGCCAAAATCTATAGCCTCACTGTTCCACCTATCAGATATGCTTAGAAGTCCCATGGCACAAGCCCAGCAGTCTACAGATCCCAATAAACTATCAATAGCTTAAGTGTAAGTGATTGTAGATGAAGTACAAGCCAAATGTGTTTCCTTTTTAGTTGCAGGAATTCCAGTGCTATTATGGCAC
>NW_011489853.1:85549-86540 GCF_000754665.1 Bison bison bison | reverse complement strand
GCCCTCCCCCCCGGTTAAATATGATGGAAGATGTAAGGGTTCTCATATGCCCTGCTGCTAGTCTGGAGGCCTGTTTCTCCCTCTTCAGACTCCCACAGCTAGTGAACAAAGAAATGCATGTGTATACATTATAGGCTATAACTCTCCAGTGAGTCTAGGTTTCCTGACACCCCAATATTGCATCAAATGGTAATTTATTGAATTTTCCTCCCCTTTCTATTCTTGAACACTTCCCTTATGATTCAAACTCAGTGCTCTATTAAAATAGCTTTTCTTCTCAAACCAAAGGCTCCCATCCTACAAACAAATATTCTACCTCAGAAATATTATTTTGAAGTGAGCTGCTCAGGAAAATCATTTTTCAATAGCCAGTTGTGTCAGGAGTGAATCTGACTGAGTTATCTCTGAATGCAACAGCATCCCAGTGCGTTTCAAAGGTAGTACTTTATTTTCTTTCTTGATCAGGATCATATCCTGATATTCACATCCAGAGGAAAGCCAACTGCCATTGTGCTATCACTGGCCCTCCCCCAAGAATAATCAGGAGAATCCAAGGCATGGAAACCTGCTGTCTCTTCAGAAAGTCCATACATTGGGTTTCAGGAATATGCATGTCCGTGTGCCTCTTCAAAGGGACAGAATAATTACTAGATCCCAGACTCTACTGAACTGAATAGAGTCAACTTTGAACATAACTGTGGGTGGAGGGTGGAGATGGAAAAATTGGATAATCCATAATATTTGTATTTGTATCACTTCCCTTCACTGATCATATATTAAAAGTCTTTAGCATTATTGACCTAGCCATTATTTAAACAAATCTCAGGAATAAAGCAGTCCAGATATCACAACAAATCAGTCCCTTCCAAAGGCAATATTGCTCTGCTCTTGTTTCCAGTGAACATGGAGAGAATCAAATTGAATATAAATGTAGCTACAATTTCATCAGGCATTTTCTTTTCACTGTCATATTTAACCTTTCGGGGGTCCT
>NW_011489853.1:82710-85111 GCF_000754665.1 Bison bison bison | reverse complement strand
TCTGGGAGTTAAAAAGGCCAGTCTCATGGGGTGTGGACTAAAGTGGGTGGAAGAATGTCAGACTCCACCCCAGCCACAGTGGGCCTCTCCCAAATTGCAATCCTCCTCCATTAGACAATACCTAAGTTCTTCCATCATGTTTACACAGCTGGAACTGTGCAGATCCTGAAAATCATGCAAAGCACAGATCACTGAAGACTCTTCCTTGCTTCATTCTGGATTTAATCCTGTTTATCTAAGGAAGAATACATGAATGTATTAAATTCCTAGCACTGGGGTAAAGGCTACCAGGAAAGATAGCTCCCCTTTCCAGAAGCAGCCCACAGGTGTGAGGGTTTATGTCTGCTTGTAAGTAAGCAACAGCCAATACAAGTTTAGTCCAGAAGGAAAAGCAGCAATACAGGAAACACAACCATTAACGCCAGAAGATAATTTATTGTGTGACTGCTTTGAAAACTACCTCTAGTGAAGAGACTGGCACTGCCTTAGTGAGGCAGGGTTTCTAGCCATCAGCCCTTGAGCATATGGTTGAGCCTGCTCTCACCTTCACAGAGCCTCTGCCATGAGTTTGTCATGTTCCTGCTGGTCAACACCGAGGAAAACCCTCCATACAGCTCCATCAGCTCCTAAAGTAGAGAACTGATAGAGTGTATGTTTGGTACTAGGAACTTGACAGCCATTCCTCCTGAGGACCTAAAGCCATAGGGACTTGTGAAGAAAAATTTTAGCACAGCTAATTTTGGCGATGCAGAAAAGCAAAAGTATACTGTTCTGATGCAGCACTATGTCCAAAGGCAAGCTTCTCTCCAGACAGAATGAGGTGTATGTACACTGCTATATTTAACCAACAAGGATAACCAATAAGGACCTACTGTATAGCACATGGAACTCTGCTCAATGTTATATGCCAGCCTGGATGGGAGGGGGGTTTGGGGTAGAATTGATACATGCATATGTATGATGGAGTCCCTTTGCTGTTCATCCGAAACTATCACAACATTGTTAATTGGCTATACTCCAGTACAAAATAATAAGTTTTTTGTTTTTAAAAGAATAAGGTTTATGTAAATCAGACCTACTGGAGTAATCTGCAATCTGCTCCTTGCCAAAAGGAAGCTTACCACCCTGCAGTGCATCTGAAACCAGCTTCTCTCAGTGAACTGTGTGTTTGAAAAAGGTACCATCTCTCTCTCCCAGAGGCAGTGTAGTATAGAGTGTACACTGTAGGCTCTGGAACAAGACTGCCTGGTTCAAGTCTCAGCTCCACTACTTAATAGCCTTATTGGGAAATTACTTAAAATTATTCTCTGTGTCTTGGCTTTTTCCTTCGATCTATAAGACAGGAATAATACCACTGGCCTCCTGGGCTTGTTGGGCTAGTTAAAAGTATGTATGTGCATGCTAGGTCACTTCAGTCATGTCTGACTCTTTGCAACCTCATGGACTGTAGCCTGCCAGGCTCCTCTGTCCATGGGATTCTCCAGGCAAGAATACTAGAGTGGGTTGCCATGCCCTCCTCCAGGGAATCTTCCCAACCCGGGGGAACCCAAGTCTCTTAGGTCTCCTGCATTTGGCAGGTGGGTTCTTTACTAGGGCTACCTGGGAAGCCCCAGTTAATAGTATAAATGCACGTAAACCAAGCTAAAGAGTACCTGGGACAAAGGAAGAACTCAATACATATTTAGCTAAGGATGCTCTAACTCTTTTGGGATATAAAGGAAGGGATGCTGGGAAAGATCTCATGCTAAAGACTCATCAGGCTACCTGAGTGGCCCAAATGCCACCATTAATTATTCCCTTATATTATCATCCCATCAAGATATCAAGTGCTTGGAAAGAGAGATCAATGCGTTTAGCAGATATTTTTGAATAATTAGGACCTTGGGGAAATGGAACATGGAACAGATAAGTTTATATGTGAGAAGCAGGGAACAAAGAAAACCCGAGAATGCAGGACCCTGAGTAGTAGGGCTAACAGTGACAGAAATTAACAAAACCCAAGGGGTGTATTAGATGCCAGTGCTCCCAAATGGAGGGGAAGGGGCAGACAGATAGATATAGTCACAAAATAGACACAATTTTGCCAAAGGCTCACCCTTACACACTCCTTCTGAGAATGTGAGGAATGGTCTTTCCCTCTATGATTTTTTTTCTTTCTTTATTTCTAGACACAAACTAATTCTGACTCTCTGCTGCAGTAGATTTCATCACTTAAGTGAGGGGGCAGAGGACACATGCAGAATGCATTCAAATTAAAAAAAAATAGATCTCAGAAAGGAAATATTGACAAGATGCTTAATATGCTAAGTCAATTCAGTTCAGTTCAGTCACTCAGTCATGTGACTGAGTGACCCAATGGACTGCAGCATGCCAGGCCTCCCTGTCCATCACCAATTCCTGG
>NW_011489853.1:82408-82610 GCF_000754665.1 Bison bison bison | reverse complement strand
ATCTCATCCTCTGTCATCCCTTGCTCCTCCTGCCTCCAATCTTTCCCAGCATCAGGGTCTTTTCAAATGACTCAGCTCTTCACATCAGGTGGCCAAAGTATTGGAGTTTCAGCTTCAACATCAGTCATTTCAATGAATATTCAGGACTGATGTCTTTAGGACTGACTGGTTGGATCTCCTTGCAGTCCAAGGGACTCTCAAG
>NW_011489853.1:79349-81859 GCF_000754665.1 Bison bison bison | reverse complement strand
ATTGTGATCCACACAGTCAAAGGCTTTGGCATAGTCAATAAAGCAAAAATAGATGTTTTTCTGGAACTGTCTTGCTTTTTCCATGATCCAGCGGATGTTGGCAATTTGATCTCTGGTTCCTCTGCCTTTTCTAAAACCAGCTTGAACATCAGGCAGTTCATGGTTCACATATTGCTGAAGCCTAGCTTGGAGAATTTTGAGCATTACTTTACTAGCGTGTGAGATGAGTGCCTTTGTGTGGTAGTCTGAGCATTCTTTGGCATTGCCTTTCTTTGGGATTGGAATGAACACTGACCTTTTCCAGTCCTGTGGCCACTGCTGAGTTTTCCACATTTGTTAGCATATTGAGTGCAGCACTTTCACAGCATCATCTTTTAGGATTTGAAATAGCTCAATTGGAATTCTATCACCTCCACTAGCTTTGTTCATAGCGATGCTTCCTAAGGCCCACTTGATTTTGCATTCCAGGATGTCTGGCTCTAGGTGAGTGATCACATGATCGTGATTATCTGGGTCATGAAGATCTTTTTTGTACATTTCTTCTATGTATTCTTGCTACCTCTTCTTAGTATCTTCTGCTTCTGTTAGATCCATACCATTTCTGTCATTTATTGAGCTAAGTATGAGGAGTTAAATTGAAAGAGGCACTTGGGGTAGGGAAGCAAAAACAGGTTGCAGCACACACATTTGGAATGACAGTAATAAACTGATAACACAAAATGCTTTTGGTTGCTTAACAGGGAGCATAATGTGAGAGGGAAGATGGAGTGGAGTGGAGAAGCTGACTTGATATCTTATATATAAGGGCAAACTATGATAAGCGCAAAGCCCACCAATTAACAATGGAAGTCAGTCATCTGTTATAAAATTAGAGGCCGGTGGGGGCGAGGCGGGGCAGATAACATCAAAGCACCCAAAGAAAAAACAGGAATTGCTTTCTAAAATACAGGTACATAAAAGTAAAACAAAAATATCATGGGCAAGAAGATTTCTTAGGAACTGAAGTGGAGAATCTGTGAAACAGACAAAGGAGAGCCACTTAATTCAGTGAAAGTGTAAGTGTTAATCGCTCAATCGTGTCCAACTCTTTGCAATCCCATGTGCTGCAGCTCACCAGGCTCCTCTGTCCATGGAATTCTCCAAGCAAGAATACTGGAGTGGGTTGCTATTCCCTTCTCCACGGGATCTTCCCAACTCAAGGATTAAACCTGCATCTCCTTATTGCAGGCAGATTCTTTACCATCTGAGTGACCAGGTAATTCAGGGGCAAAGTATATTTAGGATCTTTCTTATCCTCTGTTTCTCCATCCAAACCACATCAGAGACATTGGCCTAGGTTCTTCTCACAGACTAATTAGCATCTCAAAAGGCTGAATAACAGAATCACTGGAGAGTATTAAAAAATAATCTTAAAAATATTTTCCACATTGTTAAAAATGCCTCTCATAATGAGGCAAATGGAGCTTTGAAAGATTGATAAATCCTCCATTTTATGTGAATTAATTTCCCCCAAAGATTGAAAGGCACCAAAAGGAACAACTTTGGTCATCGGATTTGGGACTTGGATCACCAGGAGATGGGCTAGGAGTCCTGAACAAATGAATACCTAAGAAATTGAAAGAAAGAGCTAACCATTCCACTTGGGGAAAGGCAGAGGCAGCTGCTAAAGCAACAGAAAGGGAACATCTGTGTTCTTCACTTAGGGGAAAGACCTAATTAAGTTGAAAATTGCAAACTATTCAGAAATTGATGATTCGGTAAGGGAGAAGGAAGATGAGAACATGAATTGGTTGTAAAAGGAAAGGAGGACCATTTCCACAAAAATACACACACTTGAAAGCAGAGTTAAGCTAAACACATGTAAACAAAAGTCAAAGAAGAGGAAGAAACTCAGAATGTTTAATCCACGCTATCTTCACCAATGTTTCACCCTAATCTCATTTGCCACAACAGGAGGATTTTTACAACCCAAAGCCCCATGGATGAGTCACATTTCCTATCCTGTCTTGGTCTTTAGAAATACAAAGGAAAATCTAACTAACATGCCTTCGACTTCCCCTTCTACATCTACTTCATACTTTCATACTAATGAAAATTGAACATTCATAAAGAATCAGTAATAATAAGTCCCTATAAATCATTCCAGTCTGAACTTTTCATCTACAGATGAGGAAACTGGGGCCCAATATGATAAGGAAGTAAGTCATTTAAGATCACAAATGAAGCCAGTTATGGATCCAGGACTTGAATCCAGATGCCTGAATCAGGGCTTTTCCCCTCAAAAAACAAAAATCCCAATAAAAAGAAAAAACAACAGGAAACATTCCAATAAGTATTAGGAAGTGAAGAGTAACATAGGGTGTTTTAACCATGTGGAAAATATTTTTTTAGATCATCTTTGAGAAATGACTATCACCAAAATGCCCATACAGTACCACAAAGAACAAACCAATCTAGAATGACTGGGGCTCAGCAAACTTGCAGTCCCTTAAGTGAAAAAGAATGAGGCC
>NW_011489853.1:77746-79249 GCF_000754665.1 Bison bison bison | reverse complement strand
GATAAAACAAGACATTTATCTTAATGAAAACATTTGACCCCAAATAGTCCAGATCAGAGGAAATGATGAGGGGAACAGAAGCTAAAGATTTTAATTTCATCAGGCATTTTTGAAAGAAAAAGTTTTAAGCCCCAACATGGGCAAGAAATTATCAAGGTTAGAGGGAAGGAAACTTCAAGACTCAAGCTGTGATTCAGTTGAAGTGTTGTGGTCAATGGAATTGCCAGTGACACAGATTACACAGCAGGCCAACTCAAAGAGTAAAATGTTAAGAAACAAAATAAAAAGTCAGTATCTATACAGATGCCAACACTGTAGACACACCCACGTACTATCAAACATGCCCCCTGGGCTAGTTAGGCATGCCATTTCTTTTCTTCCATCTTATAGTAATGCTTCTGCCTCCCTGATCTTTCTGGCTCCACTGTTATACTCAGCTGAAGTTTCCCTAAGCAACATGTCTTCTAAATTGGAGGATGTAGTCCTTTCGTAACAGGTATGAAAACTTCCTGCCAGTCCAGTAGCCTTTGAGATTTCAAATGGAAAAAGAACAATGCTCTGGAGTCACATAACAAATCCAGGAAATATAAACTGTCTTCTAATTCTCGCCCTGTCTTAATCATTTTACCTCCGGCATCTCTAGAATGGGGTGGATGAGAACTGTCCAGGAGATCAAACATTGGTGGCTGGCATCTGTTGTTTGGTAGTGTTTAAAGCAATAAACTGATCAACATTTGTCCACTAAGGGTCTTCTCTATTCATAGGAGTGTGTTATGAGCTGTGTGGAAGGAGCGGAAAAGTAATAAAGTCAGCTCTACCAAATGAAAAGAAGCCATAAAAATCTTCCATAAGGGAACACTGTAACCCAAGAAATTCTTATGTGATGTCATTAAAAATATCTCTATTTTTCATAAAAACATAATGATGATTGAGAAGTTACCCCTAGAAGAAAAGGACAGAATTAAGCTGAGCTTAAAAGAGGGAGATTTGGAGAAAGAACTAAAAAAACATCAAGGGGAAAAGTGGGGGAGGGGAGGGGGGGGAGAGTCTATAGTAAAGTTAGCAGCTAACAACTGACCCCATAGAAGAAATGACAATAGATTTGGCTTAGTGTGTTAGATTTAAGAACAGGTTGACTGTGAG
This sequence comes from Bison bison bison, assembly GCF_000754665.1. NCBI lineage: Eukaryota > Metazoa > Chordata > Mammalia > Artiodactyla > Bovidae > Bison > Bison bison. The sequence continues at coordinate 78,106 of NW_011489853.1, read as the reverse complement.
AGGTGTGACATGGTAGCCAAGGAGGACTCCTAAAGGATGTTTAAGGAAAATGGAGTCAGGTACCAACCAGGTATGGTCAACTTGCTTAGGGAAAGAAGAATGAACAGACAATCTAAATCCTCCGTGCCCTTGTTTGACCTCTAACACTAGGGTGAAAAGCCCCTTCTTGGTAGAACTTCACTGATCCTTAGTTTTTAACCATAATTTTTTTCTGAAATAGACAAGTGACCTGCTACTTCAGTTTAATTTTCACCCCATGCTTCATGACATTGCCATTGAGCAGTTTCCAAGAAAGGAACACCAAAGGGAGGACATTAAGATGAAAGAGCAATTAGCCCTCAAAGCAAACACACCATATCA
>NW_011489853.1:77259-77646 GCF_000754665.1 Bison bison bison | reverse complement strand
CCCAACTAAGAAAGAGATATAGATAATTGAAGAGGGAAAATAAGCCAACAAGGAGAATGACTTCATCAGCATCATCTTACCAGCATCATTCTTTGAATGTCTACTGTACAACAGGTTCTTTTCTAAGTGTTTTACATACATTATCTCATTTAATACTTACAATCACCTTATTAGGTAGGTACTACCAATAACCTCTGTTCTACAGATGAGAAACCCAAAGCCTGGACAGGACAAGTAACTTGCATACAGCTGCACAGCTATGAATTTGTGCAACATAATGAGAACCAAAAGCCCCTGACTCTCAGGTCAGTGATTATCTGCTAAACTAGATTGGGCTGATAGTAAAGTGTTCAGGTCAAAAGGCAAGGAGAAGAATGGCAGAGAAAA
>NW_011489853.1:75572-75764 GCF_000754665.1 Bison bison bison | reverse complement strand
CATAACTTTCCTTCCAAGGAGTAAGCGTCTTTTAATTTCATGGCTGTAGTCACCATCTGAAGTGATTTTAGAGCCCAGAAAAATAAAGTTTGATCCTATTTCCACTGTTTCCCCATGTATTTCCCATGAAGTGATGGGACCAGATGCCATGATCTTTGTTTTCTGAATGTTGAGCTTTCAGCCAACTTTTTC
>NW_011489853.1:73462-74051 GCF_000754665.1 Bison bison bison | reverse complement strand
AAAGAAAGAAAGAAAATTCATTTATCAACTGAGTACCTGAGTGGCTCTCTCTTGGCATTTATATAGAGAGAATTTTATTAAGGGGCTTTGGTTGAGTTTTTTTTCTATCATTAACAAATTCATTTTTTCACTACAAAAGAGGCAGAAATCCAAAGACACATAAATTCCCATCATTGCTCAGATGACATTGTCCCCGTGGACCTGCTGTGATCTCATTCATATGACAAGGAGATATGACCTTTCAGGTACTAGCTGCATATTTTTCAATCCACTGGCAGAAAAAAAAGAATAGAAAGCGTTCTTTGCAGAGTCAGGTTTTTAGAGAAAAACTATAAATGAAAAATATATCTCCTCATTTATTTTTTAATGAAAATATGGGCATGAGGTAGAAATAACAACAAAAAAAGGAATCAAAATGATGTCCCATTAGCCATTTAAGAGCAGTGAGGCAAGAGGAGAGCAGGGAAGGATATAGCCCTTGGGAGTTGGGACATGCACATTTTTGCATAGGGAAAGCAAAGCAGAGTCAATGCCAACAGAAAAGAACTAGAACTTTGCTTGCCTTACCACAGGTGCTCAAGAATATGTG
>NW_011489853.1:72775-72987 GCF_000754665.1 Bison bison bison | reverse complement strand
ATGAACCACAGCACACCAGGCCTCCCTGTCCATCACCAATTCCCAGAGTTTACCCAAATTCATGTCCATTGAATCAGTGATGCCATCCAATCATCTCATCCTCTATCGCCCCCTTCTCCTCCTGTCCTCAATCTTTCCCAGCATTAGGGTCTTTTCAAATGAGTCACCTCTTTGCATCAGGTGGCCAAAGTATTGGAGTTTCAGCTTCAACA
>NW_011489853.1:69642-70275 GCF_000754665.1 Bison bison bison | reverse complement strand
TTTCTTTTGTCTATTTATTTCTGTCCCTTAATTTTTTAAGATTTCTTTCCTTCTACTAACCCTGGGGTTCTTCATTTCTTCTTTTTCTAGTTGCTTTAGGTGTAGAGTTAGGTTATTTATTTGACTTTTTTCTTGTTTCTTGAGGTATGCCTGTATTGCTATGAACTTTCCCCTTAGCACTGCTTTTACAGTGTCCCACAGGTTTTGGGTTGTTGTGTTTTCATTTTCATTCGTTTCTATGCATATTTTGATTTCTTTTTTGATTTCTTCTGTGATTTGTTGGTTATTCAGCAGCATGTTGATCAGCCTCCATATGTTGGAATTTTTAATAGTTTTTTTCCTGTAATTGAGATCTAATCTTACTGCATTGTGGTCAAAAAGATGATTGGAATGATTTCAATTTTTATCAATTTACCAAGGCTAGATTTATGGCCCAGGATGTGATCTATCCTGGAGAAGGTTCTATGTGCGCTTGAGAAAAAGGTGAAATTCATTGTTTTGGGGGTGAAATGTCCTATAGATATCAATTAGGTCTAACTAGTCTATTGTATCATTTAAAGTTTGTTGTTTCCTTGTTAATTTTCTTGTTTAGTTGATCTATCCATAGGTGTGAGTGGGGTATTAAAGTCTCCC
>NW_011489853.1:69045-69542 GCF_000754665.1 Bison bison bison | reverse complement strand
GGTGCATATATATTCATAATTGTTATATCTTCTTCTTGGATTGATCCTTTGATCATTATGTAGTGTCCTTCTTTGTCTCTTTTCACAGCCTTTGTTTTAAAGTCTATTTTATCTGATATGAATATTGCTACTCCTGCTTTCTTTTGGTCTCTATTTGCATGGAATATCTTTTTCTAGCCCTTCACTTTCAGTCTGTATGTGTCCCTTGTTTTGAGGTGGGTCTCTTGTAGACAACATATGTAGGGGCCATTCAGCCAGTTTTTGTCTTTTGGTTGGGGCATTCAACCCATTTACGTTTAAGGTAATTATTGATAAGTATGATTATGTTGCCATTTACTTTATTGTTTCAGGTTCGAGTTTATACACCTTTTTTGTGTTTCCTGTCTAGAGAAGATCATTCAGCATTTGTTGGAGAGCTGGTTTGGTGATGCTGAATTCTCTCAGCTTTTGCTTGTCTGTAAAGCTTTTCATTTCTCCTTCATATTTGAATGAGATCC
>NW_011489853.1:64916-65526 GCF_000754665.1 Bison bison bison | reverse complement strand
AAAGAACTAACTCATTGGAAAAGACCCTGATGCTGGGAAAGATTGAAGGTGGGAGGAGAAGGGGATGACAGAGGATGAGATGGTTGGATAGCATCACAGACTCGACGGACATGAGTTTGAGCAAGCTCCAGGAGTTGGTGATGGACAGGGAAGCCTAGCGTGCTGCAGTCCATGGGGTCACAAAGAGTTCATGAGGGGAAACATCATACTTATGGAAGCCTTAAAGTAGACTGTGTTTCTTGGAAAACTGGATTTTAAACCAAAGATCCAAAGCAGATAGTTTTATGAGCCCCTAATTAGCATCACAAAGGAAATAACAAAAGGTTAATGAGAGATGGTTAGTTTGGAAAGGTGGTTTCCTGGTGCCAGCTCCAGCAGCTCAGTCTGTTTGCAGACTCATTAGATGCTTAGATTGATCATCAGCTGAATTCAGGAAGTGCTCACTTGCTGTGTTAGCAGAAGGCTAGTGTGATTCACGGAGAAGGCGATGGCACCCCACTCCAGTACTCTTGCCTGGAAAATCCCATGGATGGAGGAGCCTGGTGGGCTGCAGTCCATGGGGTCGCGAAGAGTCAGACACGACTCAGAGACTTCACTTTCACTTTTCACT
>NW_011489853.1:62848-64816 GCF_000754665.1 Bison bison bison | reverse complement strand
ACAGCCACTATGGAGAACAATGTGGAGATTCCTTAAAAAACTGAAAATAGAACTGAGGAAGGCTTTCTTATCGCTCCTTGCTATTCTTTGGAACTTCCCCAACAAATGGAAGATGTTACCGTCCTTCATTCCAGAGAAGATCACAGTTTGATAACATCAAGAGAGAAACTCATCAGGAGACTATCTGAGGCCAGTTTAAAGGAACCAGAGAAGTTCATCAGAAGACCATCTGAGGCCAGATTAAAGAAGTGAAGACCCTACACACACCCTGATCCTTAGTAACCCCACTGTTGAACCCTTGCTATAAAACTCACCAAATCCTCCTGAGGTGGGACAGATTTTGAGGCATTACCCTGCTGTATCCCCTTTGCCTGGCAAAGCAATAAAGCTCTTCTTTATACTTCAGCCAAAACTCTGTCTCCAAAATGCTATTGGTCACTGGTGCACAGAGGCCACATTTTCAGCATCAGTAAGAACCTTTAGCAGACACTCTTTAATATCTCAAATCAAAGACTGGGCTAATTCAGAAATATGATTTGATAGTGAAGGCAGCTTTTCAGCATTCAGATATTTCACAGTGAGTAATTCAAATAATTATTCAGCATTCATTTGGACATTGATAGCTCTGGTCAAACTCATGAGATTGTCATCTTTGACACCCCTTTTCAGTGCTTCTCCCCAACTGCTGAGACTCTTATAGTCTTCAATGTTCTAGAAACTATTCCTCCCCCCCACTCACCCCAAATCCCAAAGTTAGAAACAATCTAATAGCATTCATTTACAATTTAGTGTGAAACAGAATAAATGCATTCCCTCTTCCCAAAGGCTACTTGAAATTTGAACTATAATTATAAAATGAAATGCTTGACCCTCTGTTAAAGGTATTATAGACAGCAGCAAGCAGATGAGAGGCTCTGAAATCATGCAAAGCAGATATTTTGAAAATTGAAATCTCCATAGTAATAATAGCATTTTCTATTTTTGAACACTCACTATGTGTCAGGAAGTAACACTAAGTGCTTTACCTAGATTATCTAACCACCCTGATAAGTAATTTCTGTGTTTACTCCTATTTTATAGATGATAATATTTAGGGCTCAAAAAATAAGTAATTTCAGTAAGGTTAATAGCTATTAAGAAGTAAAGATAAGCACGGCACTTTGTCTTATTCAAAAATCTGTGTTCTTAGTCACTATGATGCTATGCTTGTCTTCAGATTTACAGGCACACTAGTGATATTGATCTTATAGAAAAGGAATAGGGTAGAAGCTGTTTTTCTGGCTCAATGGGACTTGCTTATATTAGTTGGAGCCTGAATTGATGGGACAGTGTCTAGAAGATTCTAATGACAATTAGAATTCTCGGGTTTACCTGTGAGGATTAGGTATGACACCAACCTTATGGCAGAAAGCAAAAAACTAAAGAGCCTCTTAATGAAAGTCAAAGAGGAGAGTGAAAAAGTTGCCTTAAAGCTCAACATTTAGAAAACAAAAATCATGGCATCCAGTCCCATCACTTCATGGCAAATAGATGGGGAAACAATGGAAACAGTGACAGACTTTATTTTTGGGGGGCTCCATAATCACTGCAGATGGTGACTTCAGCCATGAAATTAAAAGACGCTTGCTTCTTGGAAGAAAAACTATGACCAACCTAGACAGCATGATAAAAAGTAGAGACATTACTTTGCCAACAAAAGTCCGTCTAGTCAAAGCTATGGGTTTTCTAGTAGTCATGCATGGATGTGAGAGTTGGACTATAAAGAAAGCTGAGTGCCTAAGAATTGATATGTTCGAACTGTGGTATTGGAGAAGACTCTTGAGAGTCCCTTGGACTACAAAGAAACCAAGCCAGTCAATCCTAAAGGAAATCAGTCCTGAATATTCATTGGAAGGACTGATGCTGAAGCTGAAACTCCAATATTTTGGCCCCCTGATGCAAAGACTAACTCATTGGAAAAGACCCTGA
>NW_011489853.1:62318-62748 GCF_000754665.1 Bison bison bison | reverse complement strand
TTCTCCTAGGTCCTTGTTAAACCTTTCTTGCATCTTCTCAATCCTTGTCTCCAGGCTATTTATCTGTGATTCCATTTTGATTTCAAGATTTTGGATCATTTTCACTATCATTATTCCAAATTCTTTATCAGGTAGATTCCTTATCTCTTCCTCTTTTGTTTGGTTTGGTGGGCATTTATCCTGTTCCTTTACCTGCTGGGTATTCCTCTGTCTTTTCATCTTGTTTATATTGCTGAGTTTGGGGTGTCCTTTCTGTATTCTGGCAGTTTGTGGAGTTCTCTTTATTGTGGAGTTTCCTCACTGTGGGTGGGGTTGTACAGGTGGCTTGTCAAGGTTTCTTTGTTAGGGAAGCTTGTATTGGTGTGCTGGTGGGTGGAGCTGGATTTCTTTTCTCTGGAGTGCAATGAAGTGTCCAGTAATGAGTTATGAG
>NW_011489853.1:61707-62218 GCF_000754665.1 Bison bison bison | reverse complement strand
CCAAGCACCTATTGATACCTTATCTTTGACAAAGGAGGCAAGAATATACAATGGAGAAAAGACAATCTCTTTAACAAATGGTGCTGGGAAAACTGGTCAATCACTCGTAAAAGAATGAAACTAGAACACTTGCTAACACCATACACTAAAATAAACTCAAAATGGATTAAAGATCTAAATGTAAGACTAGAAACTATTAAACTCCTAGAGGAAAACATAGGCAAAACACTCTCTGACATAAACCACAGCAGGATCCTCTATGACCCACCTCCTGGAATATTGGAAAAAAAGCAAAAATAAACAAATGGGACCTAATTAAAATTAAAAGCTTCTGCACAACAAAGTAAACTATAAGCAAGGTGAAAAGACAGCCTTCAGAATGGGAGAAAATAATAGCAAACGAAGCAACAAAGAATTAATCTCAAAAATATACAAGCAACTCCTGCAGTTCAATTCCAGAAAAATAAAGACCCAATCAAAAAGTGGGCCAAAGAACTAAGCAGACCTTTCT
>NW_011489853.1:61099-61607 GCF_000754665.1 Bison bison bison | reverse complement strand
TTGGAGTAACTTTGGGCAGCCTGTATATTGAAGCTCAGGGCTGTGTTCCTGTGTTGCTGGAGAATTTGTGTGGTATGTCTTGCTCTGGAACTTGTTGTCCCTTGGGTGGTACTTGGTTTCAGTGTAAGTATGGAGGCATTTGATGAGCTCCTGTCGATTAATGTTCCCTAGGGTCAGGAGTTCTCTGGTGTTCTCAGGATTTGGACTTAAGCTTCCTGCTTCTGGTTTTCAATCTTATTTTTACAGTAGTCTCAAGACTTCTCCTTCTCTGTGAACTGGTGCGAACCCACATGCCACTGGTTCAGGCCCTCGGCCCCCTGCTCCATTTGAACTTGGGATGGGTTGCACACTGACACTGCACTAGGGTCCACCCACACCCAAGCAGAGCTATGACTTGCAGCGTGTTGCAGGTCTGGTACTCTACCACAGCTTTCTTATCCATTCATCTGCTTATGGACATCTAGGTTGCTTCCACGTCCTGGCTATTATCAACAGTGCTTCAATGAAC
>NW_011489853.1:57561-59711 GCF_000754665.1 Bison bison bison | reverse complement strand
AGTTTGGGTAAACTCCGGAAGTTGGTGATGGACAGGGAGGCCTGGTCCATGCAGTCCATGAGGTCACAAAGAGTCGGACACAACTGAACAACTGAACTGAACTGAACTGAAGACTTAGCTAACTGGAGCAGGGGGAGATGAATGTGTTTTTAAGGTTTTAACTTCTGCCAAAAATCTTCCTGTTCAAATAAGACAGAAACCTAAAGAGTCTCATTTGCCATGAAAGTCAAAATTATTAAGATTTGAAAGAACTAAAGATATGATGTTGCCTATTGTTTCATATTTAATAGCTTACAAGTTTGTTGACTATGCTGTTGTGAAGAATAATGGAATAGAATGATTGTTTCTGATAGCCAGAAACCCTCAAAAGACAAAATGTCTCTCTCTCATGAGGCCACCTCAATGAAACAGAACTTTGAATGAATTCACCAAGAATTCATTTTCTGATAACCTCCTTTGGCCCCTTCTGAATTTAGTACCTTTCAAATCACCTCTGGTACCTATCTATCTCACCTATTCCTCCAACTACAACAGTAGATCTTTGGGGTGCACATTTTGGGGTGATAACCTGTATTTACCATATCCAGTATTTTACCATAATACCTAAAATGCCACAATATTCTTCTGACTTTTCACCTTCACACAAATGCTTAGTAGTGAAGGATTTGCTCTAAAATGACTCTAGATACTGATAGCCCACTGATAATCTCTTTAGGCCACCATGGATAACTGCCTTATAGTCTCTCTGCATGGCAAAATAACTGGTTTAAGGGCTCCATTCTTCCTAATTGCAAAAGCATCTGTTTTGTCTACCCACTTTAGGCTGTGCATAAGTTTCTAAAAAACAACTCTTCTGATGGCTCTAAAGGTCAGTTCAAACCTTTTCTAATTTGGTCCTTGGTGATTTTTCCATGGCTAAAGTTTTATTGGGGGTAAGCCTTGTAGGAAGAGAAATTGAAAAGACTTCCTTGGCAAGCCACATTTCCAAAGTGATGTGTCAAATTAGCTTTCACTGGCCCAAAATAAACAGATAATGAGCCATCTGGTAAGGACAGAGATCAAATATACCTGGGGCAAAGACCTGATCCTGGATGATAAAAAAGCATCTACAGTAAGAGAAGAAAGCCATCTCACAGATATTTTGCCTATACAATAAGGAAGTAATACAGGATTGTGGTATTCTTGAAATTGCTTTTTAAATCAGGACTCAATTCTTCATATTTATTTCATAAGAAGAGGGTTAAAGGGAAGATGAACAGAAAAAAATATTTCATAAATATTTAAATGGAAAGTTCAGTTTGTTTTCCCATCCTGATGGAGTTTATTTATGGTGCTTAACCACCTTAATGATGGAACAGAAATGATGTTAAATAGATTGAAAAACCCAAAGAAGATAATGATCTTGATATTTCAATGGACTGTTTTAGTATGTGAATCAATCATATGATTTATCCCCATAAAACAATTTTATTTGCTTCTCATCTGTTGTCCTATTGCCAGCATCCCTACTTATCATGGCCTACAGAACTTGCTTTATCATGAAGCAATTGGAAAAACTTCACCTAGCAAATCACCCAAATAGAGCTTAATTTTATCTCACATGCTATCTCAGGGCGTGATCCACTTGGAACTTTTAGTTGTCTCAAAGTCATTGTCTATTTTAAGTTTTATTATTAATAATTACCTATAGTAAAGGATTCATTATTCATCAAGAGAATAAATACCAAGGTCTTTCCTGACTGGTTGACACTGAGAATTTCTATATTTCTGAGCACTTGGAAAGAATTGGAGGATGGAGGCTATATAAAGGGAGCACACTGAACAGTTAAGAATTTCATTCTCTAGGAGTTTATGGCCAAATAGCACAAATGGTCCAGTATGGAATAGATTGCATCGGATCAGTGAAGAAATTAAGACAACTTCAGCTGGAAAGCAAAATCCTTTTCAAAAGACACTTCTGTGTAATGGGATTCCTTTGGAGGAATACTGGAAACCACGCCCTGAGATAGCATGTGAGATAAAATTAAGCTCTATTTGGGTGATTTGCTAGGTGAAGTTTTTCCAATTGCTTCATGATAAAGCAAGTTCTGCAGGCCATGATAAGTAGGGATGCTGGCAATAGGACAACAGATGAGAAGCAAATAAAATTG
>NW_011489853.1:55908-57461 GCF_000754665.1 Bison bison bison | reverse complement strand
ATGGGGTCGCACAGAGTCGGACATGACTGAAGTGACTTAGCGGCGGCAGTGTGATTCAAGACATCTACCCTATAGATAACTAACTAGGACCCAACAGTAAGGTAATGTTTTCTGCAGTCAAATAAGGCAGGTTTTCTTTGCCTTCAACTTCAGTTGACATCAATTATAAATCTGAAAGTGTTTGGTGAAACTCCGAGATAATGAAACTTTCTAAGTTGACAATTGGTACAAACAAAGGTCTGGCTCCAGGTCCTTAAGATCCAATTTGTGCATTAAAACCATATTTCTGAATTCGCATTTTGCACTAAGCAGAATCATCCAGTGAAAGAAAATCCAAACTTAATAGGGTACTCACAGATAATCACTCAACTTCTAAAATGTACAGCTTGATGGACAGTGAGTCAACAAAAAGAATTTGCACTTTGGGCTTTACTCTGGACTTTGCCACTGATTTGTGTTCTGACATGAATAAAGTCTTCAAATTCTTAGTGTATCAGTTTTTCTTCCAGAAAAAAATATATGGAACAGATAATTATATGAAGCATATCTCTGAAATAAAATGGTTCCTTGAATTAAAAGAACTAAATTTTCTAGCTAGTGATAATAGTTCTCTAACTAATAGTTCCCTAAATTTAAATAATAATAATAAATAAGTATAGTTATCAAATAATAATAGTTATTATATTAAATAATAGTTCCCTAAATTTAATAGGATTCACATTTGCATATGAATGATGGTTCAGCTTCTGCATTGGACTTGCTTCAGTTTATCAACAGTTTACATGACTCTCACAAGCTGGAGGCATTTTTTTCCCCAATAAGCTGATTTTTAAATTAAATTAAAATCAAAACCATTCTTTTAGTTTACTTCCCATATTAAAACAACTGACAATCTCATTAGTGATTTAAAACAGCAGGTGGTGATGTCTTAGAACAGTCTGACCAGTCTATCTTGGAACCTATATCATTCCTCTTCCCCCTTTTCCCATGTATTAAAAAGGGAATATTCTATTGTTCACTCAGGTTGGAAACTCCATGGGATGAAAGAGGAGGGAAGAAAGCAAGTAATCAAATATCTATTATTATCCAAACTAAGAAGAGAAAAGAGAGACTATATGAGCTTACAAGTGGTGAAAGAAGCCATATATTGGAAAAAGTATTTCTGGATTTGAATTTACAAACTCATGGCTGGGAAGCTGCCTTGCTGTAATCAACTAAAATTACCAAGTTTCTCCAGGTGATTACAGTAGTGTTTGTTTACAGATATCTATTAAAAGGGAAGCAAAATAATGAGTTGCACTTTTATTTTAAAGCAGATTACAGTTGCACTCCTGCATGATTTAGCATAGGTATTAAACCACAAATTAGAAAGAACTTAAGATCAAGATTTCCAGAAGAAATATCAATAACCTCAGATATGCAGATGATACAAGCCTTATGGCAAAAAGTGAAGAAGAACTAAAGAGCCTCTTGAGGAATGTGAAAGAGGAGAGTGAAAAAGTTGGCTTAAAGCTCAACATTCAGAAGACAAAGATCATGGCATCCAGTCCCAT
>NW_011489853.1:55246-55808 GCF_000754665.1 Bison bison bison | reverse complement strand
TATATAGAAACTCTGTATACATATACTTTACTGTGTTCAAGTAATTAAACATTTTACCTGGTATGTTTTCAAGAGGCTAAAGACATCTTTAAACAATTCTATATGAGCAAAACCAGGGGAGAAATAACCACATGAACTGCAAAACAGTATATCTAGCCTCAAAGATGCTAATTTGACTCCAGGGGGAGCTAATCAACCTCTTTGTTGAACTAAAGATAAACCTTTTTGACAGCAAATACTATCTGATAAAATGGAATTTTCAATTACTCTATGAACATCTGGTTCATGCTACCATTTCTGGAGCCCAGCAGCACACTGCCTTGCAATGTCACAAAATATTCTCCGTTGAGAACTCCCTATTTTGCTAACAGACTAATTGAAATGAATGGCAATTTAGTGAGGTGAGAGGTGAGTCAGGGGATAGGTAAGAGGATAAGGAAGGGACATTCAGTCATGGAATCATAATTTCATTAAAAGGCTATAGGAAATGAAATTACATACTGTTGATAGAGTGTTGAAAGTGTAAACATCCTAATACACCTGTGCTTGAAACTAGAATATG
>NW_011489853.1:53468-54553 GCF_000754665.1 Bison bison bison | reverse complement strand
CAGATAGATGTTCTCACAAATTTCTGTACATTGCTTCCATTTGGTATCAATTAGCATGGGAGGGAAACCAATTCAGTGTTGTAGTGAGTTCCAAATTAGGTGCATATTATAGCAATTAAATTCAATTTTTCAGCTGATGAATTTATAATCAATAATTAAATCATAAGGTAAGAGAGACCGAGTGTGATTTGAAACAAATTAGTTGGGCTTGGGACGAGTATGTACAGTTCTAAGACATGAACCCATAAACTCTAATTTCATCAGAACTACACATTTGAGTATTCATAATGGGATATACAAGTCATCACAAATGAGCATGCAAAGAAGCAAGGAGACAAAAGCCTATTAAACCCAACACTATTCAACCCAGAAATAACCTTGACAGGAAGGGCTTGCAGTCCTATGAGACTCCCAAATGTGCAACAAACCCATGAGCCTCTGGCACCTCTGAGCACTCTACTTTTTGCTTACTCTTCTTAGAGATTGTCTGCAGAAATTGCACAGGGCAAAATTTTTATCCCTGCAAGAAGGTGTAATTTTACCAAATAACTCAAATTCAGGGAGGGAAAACATTGGTTAAAAGATTTGAGTGTGACTCCCCAACTCAGCACCAAATCAGGTGGTAAAATATGCTGAGTGACAATACTGACTTGTTTTCAACGTACTCTGAGAGCTACAGAGACATAGCATTGCAAAAAGTGCCATATGCCAGTAGAAAGTATAGGATAAAGAACGCTCCATCAGCTGCTTTTCTGGGAAGCCATGACAAGAGCTACAGTACTGGGGGAGAGCTGAGACATATTAATTCAAAGGCACTATAGATGATAAATGTAATTCAGACACCTGGCAACTAGGAAATTTGGCTCAGTCAGTTCATCAACCCACTGATCAGGTTTTAGGCATGTTGCAAGTGATACTAGGATTGGTAATAATTCAGAAAGCAGAGATTCTTATTATTTCATCTTATCTCCACCCTGACACAGCTCACAGATATGTCTGGTTGGGGCAATCAAAAAAAACCAAAACCAACACAATTCTGTAAAGTAATTATCCTTCAATTAAAAATAAATAAATTTAAAATTTTT
>NW_011489853.1:52046-53368 GCF_000754665.1 Bison bison bison | reverse complement strand
CCTGTGGCGGATTCATTTTGATATTTGGCAAAACTAATACAATTATGTAAAGTTTAAAAATAAAATAAAATTTTAAAAAAAGAAAACATTATTATATAAAAAAGAGGAAGAATGCTTTTATTTCAAAGTAGATAAACTTGAGCTGTCCTAAAAGAATTCTCTGACCAAAAAGCCCAAGCCAAAATAACGCTAGCAAACAACCACTAAGAGCATGGATGTTTCCATTAGTTCGGCTGTGCTGTGCTTGTCGTTCAGTCATGTACGATTCTTTGTGACCCCATAAACTATAGCCCACCAGGCTCCTCTGTCCATGAAGGTTCTCCAAGCAAGAATACTGGAGTGGATTGCCATGCCCTCCTCCACAGGATCTTCCCAACCCAGGGATTGAACCCAGGTCTCCCACATTGCACGCAGATTCTTTACCATCTGAGCCACCAGGGAAGCCCAAGATTACTGGAGTGGGTAGTCTATCCCTTCTCCAGCAGATCTTCCTGAAGCAGGAATTAAAGCGGGGTCTCCTTCCATGCAGGTAGATTCTTTACCAGCTGAGCTACCCAGGAAAAACCTTCCATTAGTTAAGGACAACATTTTATTCTAGTGGCCACCTTATCAATAAAATGTAAATAATGCTTTGGAAGGAATCCATTTATCTGGTGCAACAATGTAGTTGAAATAAACAAAAGCATCCACCTGTTATCTCTCTTCCCACCTACCCAGCCATTGCTGAGACTGAGAATGGATAAAGGTCCTGGACCTCAAAAGGAAAGAGAAACTGGGTATTGAGTATCACTGAGTACTTCCTAACCAGAAAGGTAAACAGGCATGTCAGAGATTAAACCTACCATTTTACAATGACATTAACTAAAATTAAGCAGGAAGTTCAATCTCAGAGCAGAAGAATTTAAAAAGAAAATCCTTAACATTGTGACTGTTCAAATTAGAACATCAAGGAAGACTCTTTCATGATACTCTTATTAAAAATATGACCTTGACTGTAACCATCTTCTTTTATAGTTTCTTCTGCTTTATTGGCACAATATTAATAAGATTCATATTAGTCCCAGGCTCTATTCTTAGAAATATTTCTAAAATAAGAGTTATTCATTTCATCATTGAGCTGACCTTGTTCACCCCAGTAAAACTCAGATAAGCAAATCTAAAAAGGTGATAATTTTCACAGTCAATAACAAAAGTAGCTGACACTTTCCCAGAGCTGGACCTATTGCTGAATGAATGAACAACAATATCTACGTATGGATTGTTCCTACCTGGTATTAGAATGCTGTATACCTGAGGCAAGATGAGAAAACCTGAAAGCCATA
>NW_011489853.1:50869-51946 GCF_000754665.1 Bison bison bison | reverse complement strand
GGTTGCCATTTCCTTCTCCAATGCATGAAAGTGAAAAGTGAAAATGAAGTCGCTCAGTCGTGTCCAACTCCTAGCGACCGCATGGACTGCAGCCTACCAGGCTCCTCCATCCATGGGATTTTCCAGGCAAGAGTACTGGAGTGGGTTGCCATTGCCTTCTCTGACAAAGGAATGGGGTCTGTGGAAATTCCATCTGGGTGACGGGTAACCCAAGGTATCCAGGTGGCAGTAGCAGGAACACCCAGAGCCCATGGTGTCAATAGTGTAAGCTGGGGATTCTGTATACAGCAACAGCAGTGGTGACCTCACCACACAACTTCTGTTATCATTTGGAGCACTGTTTCTGGCTCTGCATCTCTTGGGCAACTCAATATCATTTGAATGAATTCTTTATCTACTCAAATTAATAAAATGTAGAACATATTGACTGTAACCAGTATGTTTCCAATAAAATTAAAAGTAAAACAAATAAACAAACAAAAAAACCCACAATCTGAAGTCAAGGGTCTAAATCCAGACTCTTGCCCTTTGAGTACAAAATTCTTCCAGCTATTCTCCTTTGGTTAAATATAGTGATCCTGCATTCCCTTGTCTAGGAATGTTCTCAGAGAAAAGTAACTGAAAATTAAGGGATCTGAGAATCTCAAAGCACCCTTGACATTCACATTGAGCATTCTTTAGCTACAGTAGGGTTAAAAGAATAAACTCCAAAGAAAGTTTTGGCAGTGTGAAGAAGTATAGGGCCCTGGTTAAGAAAATGAGAAGCAAATACTGTTTGTACATTTTCCTCAAACACTAGCAACACAATATGAGCTCATTGAACAACTTGCTCCTGTTCAAGGAAAAAAATTAACAGTTGAATAAAATTATCCTTATTTGGAAAATCCTGAGATTCTTCATCATTCATATGTCTATATATATGCAAAGAAAAATTCTGCACTAATATCCAAATTGGAAACATCACAGAGAGATCTACAGACATGAAATCCAAGGTGAGATAAATTCCCCCAAACAAAGGCATAAGGTGAAATGTATTGGGTATATTTGGTCCAACTTTGGAGTAATTCTGATAGGACT
>NW_011489853.1:49366-50168 GCF_000754665.1 Bison bison bison | reverse complement strand
AGTATCATTATAACCCTTGCTCTTCTCCAGAGACATCCATTCAAATCTCAAAAACTGTTCAGCTCTGGCAACTTTTGGATTTTGGGGTACTTTGGTTTGAGATGCCTAACACAGTATCAGTGAACCAAAGAGAACTGGGACCTTTTTTCCTCAAGATATCTTTGAGACTTTCAGCACTGTCTGAGTCCAGAGGAGATTCCATTTTCCCTTCTCACCTTTCTAGATCAGTAGTCCTCAGGAGCAACAATACCATGTTGCCCTGGAATGAATAACTAGAACCACACTAATTATGATTACTATTTATGTAATTATGTAATTAGAATGGTTACCAGATCAGGCAGGCATGCATGATAAATTTGTTCATATTTGTCTTTCAACTACTTGTGTGAAGTCAAGTGAGCCTTAGGAAGCATCACTATGAACAAAGCTAGTGGAGGTGATGGAATCCCAGTTGAGATAGTTCAAATCCTGAAAGATGATGCTGAGAAAGTGCTGCATTCAATATGGCATCAAATGTGGAAAACTCAGCAGTGGCCACAGGACTGGAAAAGGTCAGTTTTCATTCCAATCCCAAAGAAAGGCAATGCCAAAGAATGCTCAAACTACCACACACAATTGCACTCATCTCACACCTAGTAAAAAGTAATGCTTAAAATCCTCCAAGCCAGGCTTCAGCAATACATGAACCATGAACTTCCAGATGTTCAAGCTGGTTTTAGAAAAGGCAGAGGAACCAGAGATTAAATTGCCAACATCTGCTGGATCATTGAAAAAGCAAGACAGTTCCAGAAAAACATCTATT
>NW_011489853.1:47075-49266 GCF_000754665.1 Bison bison bison | reverse complement strand
GATGTTGAAGCTGAAACTCCAATACTTTGGCCACCTGATGCGAAGAGCTGACTCACTTGAAAAGCCCCTGATGCTGGGAAAGATTGAGGGCAAGAGGAGAAGGGGACGATAGAGGATGGGATGGTTGGATGGTATTACCAACTCGATGGACATGGGTTTGGGTGGACTCCAGGAGTTGGTGATGGACAGGGAGGCCTGGCGTGCTGCAGTTCATGGGGTCGCAAAGAGTTGGATATATCTGAGAGACTAACATTTTCACTTATAGGAAGCTCAGTTGTACTGGGATATCACAAGGTAGAGCCAGAGATGTAAGCAAGACCTGAATTCCCTTTGTACCTAAACATTAATGACTCAACCAAATTGTAAAGAACAAACACAAGGGATGGTTCAAGGTTTAGGCACTGCTAGAACAATGGAAAAATGAAGATACATGTATGAGAACTGAATATTGAGAAACAAAATGTAGAAGTGTGCCAAAACAGAACAGCAAAAATGTGTGTATGTGATCCCCACCTTAAATGTAGGAGAGTCTTGGGATAATGCCATATATTTGCTTTAGAATCTCATTATTACACTATCTATAGGATATACATACAATACATCCCTTTTGTAAGAAACATCCCCTCAGATAAACTAGCTCCAGTCCACTGGTACTGTTTTCCTAGAGATACGGGACAAAAAAAAAAAAAAAAAGACACAAAAAAACAGATATTGTTCTAGACAAGCACAAAGTGAGAATCAATTCTGACTATTTCTTTTCCTAGAGTTATTTCATTTTAGAGAACATCTAACTAAAACCCTTTCTGATATAAATGAAAAAGCATTTCTTTGAGACACAAGACTAGAAAATGATACACATCAGTCTGTATTCTGTGACATGCTGCTAATCCTCTGAGAATTAAATAACCTCTGTTTCAGTTATATAAATGTTTAATTTTTTCATCTTTAGTCTTAGGTTGCTTGGAAAGTATATTATCTCTGAGGATGTCACCAGTCACCAATTAGGGAAGGCAGCTCACAGTTGGTAGTGACTTACATATATTATAGACTTTGACACTTGGATCTGCTGGGAAAGGGATGGATTAAACAATCTAATAGAATCTACAGTGAGAAACTTTTTCTCAACAGAAAACATTTTGTTTTGTGGATCATGCATTTTTTTCCTTTGGTTTCATTTATAAGACCAAAACAAAGCCATTTAATGATGTATACAGTGAAATGAAACAGTTGAAGACCAGCACATAATCACCATATTTTGTTTTCTCATCTTTAAGTCTTTTAGCAGCAGGGCTTCCAGCTGAGCTTGCGTCTAGCTACTCTCAAGACATAGCCAAGCATTCTGAAGCTTCACTGAGCCTAAACACCAAGCTGAATTCATAGTTCTTAATTGAAAAAGACAGGCTGTTTGCCTAGCATGTTTGCATCAGTAAAACATTGAAAATGACATTTGTGCCCAAGTCCATCTGAACATTCTGCCTTAGCTGAACTCTGCTAATGTTTTTATACCCTGGTTTATGCTTGGAACAGTTTTAAATAGCTCCTCTTGCTAAAGCATGTGTGCTAGATTCCCAAAAATAGACTCTTCTTCATACATGAGGATGTCGTTCCTGACACGTGCTTTGAGGCATTTTTGACATGCACAGAATGTTACATTAAGTTTTCTTACTCTGGTGTCTCCTATGACCAGTGGCTTGCATTTGCCTGGTAGCTAGAGGGATTTGGCGGCATCACCATCTCATAGACAAAGTGGGAAGTTTTGCACTCTGTCTCCTCAGTAAAGAGTATGCAATATGTGGTCAGAGAAGAGTCTCCTTCTGGGAAAAGCTAACTAGCCTGATATGGAAATAAAACTCACCCCTTTGGTGTCATAAGTGCTGTGTTCTCTACAACTCAACTGGTCAGTTGGATTCATGTACTAAATCAAAAAGAGGCATTTTTTCCTGGTGAGAAGGCATCTGTTGATTTCCTATGTTTGTGATGCAGTTATGATTGACAAGTGTGTATGCAATATGCATAGGTAGTCAGCTTTTTAAGTGCTTAAACGTTTATATGATCATAGTGAATCCACTCATAGAGGGCAAAGAAGAGTCTGGACAGGCGTCAGGACATCTCGAAACCCTTTAGGTGCTACTGAGGCATGAGCATAATACACACCTTCAACATATACTCATTACAGTAAAGAACAGTACAG
>NW_011489853.1:44154-46606 GCF_000754665.1 Bison bison bison | reverse complement strand
TACAGGAGTACAGTGAGCCTCTAAACATCCTGAGTTCTTTGGAATCTATGGTTGCAACTTATAGCCAATCAGTCCTTACCATGGTCAGGCATCTGAGATCCCATGGAGGTCACACTGGTGTTCAGCACATCATTGACAGCAGTGTCACAATACAGGCTCCGCTGGATATCATGTTCACTGTCAGTCTGGTCGCTCTCCTCATGGCCGCTATCCTTTAGGCTGTTGCCCTCTAAGTCCTTGAAGGTGGAGCTGCTGGGTTGAAGAAAGAATGATAATTTATAACTGTGACAGATCTGATTTTTAAAAATCTTTCAGAGCCAGGATGATGTCAGCTCTGTGATGAGGCCAACAGTGACTGGATGGTCCAACAGGGCAGGAGAAAGAAAACTTTCTGTTTAAAGATCATGGAACTTAACACTGTAGAGAGGTTCTCACTATTGAATGCTGATGAAGCTAATCACTTTCATTCACTTATCTTCAGGGCATCACTACAGGCAAGGCAGAAGGAACTACAATTCTGAAACAACCACCTGCAAAAAATATCATTATTTCAGAAGGTTTTTTCCTCTTATGCAATCAAAGTAAAATAGTAACAGCTAAAGTTTACTGAGGGATTACTGTGCATGAGGCACTGTTCTAAGTGCTTGATATGAGTTCACTTTTTAAAATGATCACAACTCTATAAAATAAAGGTGCTATTAATATTCACATTTCATGAAAAAAAGAGGCACACATAAGTTGAATAACTTGTCCAAGGTCACACAGCTGGTTAAAATGTAGCAGATTTAAGACCAAACCCAGGCGGTCTGACTCCAGAGCCTGGCCCCTTAACCCCTATTTATACTGCCTCTCCAAAGATGTCTACTAAGCAACTGTGAAAATGAAAGTAGGAGAAATTGACGTAATGCAATTTAAATAGAAAGGGTTATCAGGATCAGAGAACTTGGGTCAGATTTAACTGAGAGAGGCTGAGGGACAGAGTCAAAGAAAAAAAGGAGAGGTAGGAGCTGAGAAGAGAGCCTTGGTACATGGAAAGTAAGACGAAAGTGAGAACCAGAGGAAACAGTGAGTGCAGTTATGCTAAGAACATGGTAACCTGCAGCTCAAGACTTTGTGGGTAAATTTTTCTTGCACTTAGTAAATCAATCCACCATTCCATGCACTAACCATATTACCCAAGAACCCCACTGCAGCTGCTGCTGCTAAGTCGCTTCAGTCATGTCCATCTCTGTGCAACCCCATGGACTGCAGCCTACCAGGCTGCTCCGTCCATGAGATTTTCCAGGCAAGAGTACTGGAGTGGGTTGCCATTGCCTTCTCCGCAAGAACCCCACACCATTTCTCAAAAGATAAGAGACTAATACATCAGGTACATCCATAGAGGCCTCATCTTCTCTAATACTTTGTATGTCCTGACAGAATGTGCAGCTGTGATGTACCATGGACTATAAATTAGGCATAAAAAATACCTAGTGAATGGTGAATCCATTCCCTAGTCAGTAAGGAAGCAGCGAAGGCATACTCAAGAAAATGTGTTGTTGTCTCAACAAGGGAGAGCAGCATGCTTGTGAATTAGGACAAGTCCCAACAGACCTACTGTACTTCTGAAAAGGGAGCCCTGTGGAGATGACACTGCAAACTCACTCAATCTGCTCAACCTTGAACATCCACAGGCCTAACTCTCTGAGGCTTTGATAAGAACACTAAGTACATATGATGAAGAGCTATGCCATGGACACAATGCCTACATTGTCATTCTCCACACTGGTCAAAAGGAATGACAGCAGATTTTTAACATATGACCAACCTAGATGTAGAATGTTTGCTGCCCTGAATATGAAAAGGAAAAGATCAAAAGGGCAGTAACGGGAAAGCCATAATTATCAGAAAATGAAGGGCAAAAGGGGGTGAAGCACTGACCTATTTGCTAATTATTTTCAGAAAGAATAAATGAGCATCAACTGTATTAAAACTAAAATCACTCAATAGGCCAACTCACTAAGCTCCTTCAAATTTTGTCATGTAGCTACTCAGCCCTGTGGACCCACCAGGATGCAGTTCTATTCAAAAACCAATCATCCTATGAGTTTTTATGGTCATTAACACCAATTGGAAACACATACTTTAAAATGTGTCACTATCTCTAGCTTCATGGCACAGATTTGGAGGCTTCCTATAAGTACTAATTCCACAGAATGAACAGATTCAAAGTTCGCTTTTTGAAAAAAAACTCTGGTCCTGTCCACATGCACCCCTGCACCTCAGGAGAAAGGAAATGACCTGCCTGGATGGTCTTACTGGCTCCTACATTTTTATAACAAATAATTTTTGACCTACATTCATTCCTGCTATCTGAAGAATGTGAAAATTTCTTTAGTTCACAATGCACGATTGTTACCTTAAACCACAGAATTCAACTCTGACTTCACTGCATTTCAGCAGTTGCTAAAAC
>NW_011489853.1:42566-44054 GCF_000754665.1 Bison bison bison | reverse complement strand
TGCTTGAGACAGATGATGGTGAGGGGTATAAAATAAGGACAATGTAATTAACCATTCTTTTAGAGCAAGGTTCCCAACCTTGGCACTACTGACACTGTATAAGTCTGTTGGTGGGGGGAGGCAGGTCTTCTGTCCATTATAAGACGTTTAGCAGCATCTCTGGCCTCTATGTACTAGATGCCAGTTATGCCTCTCCCGGAAGGCACAACCAGAAATGTCTCCAGACATTGCCAAATAACTCCCAGTTGAGAACCACTGCTCTAGGTTCTTTAAACTCTATTCCTGTAACATGTTATATTTCCTGACTGTAGTGCAAAGAGCATTGAACTTGGAGTCATCAGAACAAGTGATAATCCTTAGTCTGCCACTTCATCTATGGGAACCTGGGCCTGATAGCTAATGTCTCTGTGCCTTGATTTCCTTGTCTGTAAAATGCATCTGCTGGGAATTCCTTGGTGGTCCAGTGGTTAGGACTCCTTGCTTTTACTTCCAAGGGCCTGGGTTCAATCCCTTCTCAGGGAACTAAGCACATGATTATTAATCAACTATACTCCAATTTTCAACAAAAAAAATAATGAAAAATTAAACCCTAGAAAAATGCATTTGCTAAAACCTCCTTTACAAAGCCATTTTGAAGACTTCATCAAATACTTCACATGAAGTACCAGTTATACACAAATGCTCAATAAATGGTTATTGCTTAATATGATCATTACTCCCATATATGATAATGATTTCATTGACTTACAACTAAATATTATGTACATAGTTTTTTTTTAATTGGAGGCTAATTACTTTACAATATTGTAGTGGTTTTGCCATGCATTGACATGAATCAGCCATGGGTGTACATGTGTTCCTCATCCTGAACCCTCTTGCCACCTCCCTCCCCATCCCATCCTTCTGGGTCATCCCAGTGCACCAGCTCCAAGCATCCTGTCTCATGCATCAAACCTGGACTGGCGATCTGTTTCACATATGACATTATACATGTTTCAATGCTATTCTCTCATATCATCCCACCCTCACCTTCTCCCACAGAGTCCAAAAGACTGTTCTATACATCTGTGTCTCTTTTGCTATCTCGCATATAGGGTTATCGTTACCATCTGTCTAAATTCCATATATATGCATTAGTATACTGTATTGGTGTTTTTCTTTCTGACTTACTTCACTCTGTATAATAAGCTCCAGTTTCATCCACCTCATTAGAACTGATTCAAATGTATTGTTTTTCATGGCTGAGTAATACTCCATTGTGTATATGTACCATAGCTTTCTTATCCATTCATCTGCTGAGGGACATCTAGGTTGCTTCTATGTCCTGGCTATTATAAACAGTGCTGCGATGAACAATGGGGTACACGTGTCTCTTTCAATTCTGGTTTCTTCAGTGTGTATGCCCAGCAGTGGGATTGCTGGGTCATATGGCAGTTCTATTTCCAGTTTTTTAAGGAATCTCTACACTGTTCTCCATAGTGGCTGTTC
>NW_011489853.1:41584-42337 GCF_000754665.1 Bison bison bison | reverse complement strand
GTCTTCATTGGAGAAATGTACATAGTCTTTGTATAGGATTAATATAGGAAATGCATATATAAAGAATGCTGCTATATCTTCTATAAACTATAGTCAGACATTGTCCACTACATCAATTTCTTCTAAAATTAACGGACAGGAAAAGAAATTCTATCCAATGGGTATCCTTCCTTTATTGAAAAATGAGAATGACATGCTCTGGTATACTTACTCTGTCTTGGCTTCTCAAAAGCTTCAAGGAAAATATAATGTTTAATTGCAGTGAGTTAGATGCCAGGGATCTCTCTTTTGCTTTTCCTAATTGGTTTTGGCTCTATCTTTTAAAATTTTGATAATCATTTAGAGATCTCTTCAAGAAAATTAGAGATACCAAGGGAACATTTCATGCAAAGATGGGCTCGATAAAGGACAGAAATGGTATGGACCTAACAGAACCAGAAGATATGAAGAAGAGGTGGCAAGAATACACAGAAAAACTGTACAAAAAAGATCTTCACAACCCAGATAATCACGATGGTGGGATCACTCATCCAGAGCCAGACATCCTGGAATGTGAAGTCAAGTGGGCCTTAGAAAGCATCACTATGAACAAAGCTAGTGGAGGTGATGGAATTCCAGTTGAGCTATTTCAAATCCTGAAAGATGATGCTGTGAAAGTGCTGCACTCAATATGCCAGCAAATTTGGAAAACTCAGCAGTGGCCACAGGACTGGAAAAGGTCAGTGTTCATTCTAATCCCAACGAAAGGCAATG
>NW_011489853.1:39594-40208 GCF_000754665.1 Bison bison bison | reverse complement strand
TATTATAAACCACATTGGAGCTTTTGGCTTTTTATAGGAAGAAGAGAAATAACAAAATAGTGAAGAATTGGCTACTTGGACTTAAGGGACTGGTAATTTGAGAATGAGAAGTCATATGTTCTCTAAAGAAAAAGCAAAGTGTATTAACCCCCTCCCCCAAACCTTAAAATAGTTAACTTGTATAAAGAACAGTTTGTCCATCTGACAAACTAAGTGCCACTTACTCTCATCCTGTAAGGACATTTAGTGGCTTAATGAATGGATTTGTGTAAGGCAGTTTAAGATGCAGTAAGTAAGATGCTGCAAATTGTAAAACAGCCTGGTAAATGGCCACTCACCCAAAACAATTTATGCCAGGCATAAAAAAATACTGATTTCACTTGCTTTACTACCTGTGTACCTCTTGGGAGATGAAAGACTTATAAAGCAACTTTTGTGGGACAATAAATTAGGGTCCTTTTTGCAATGGTATTGTAAATACAGATGTTTCTTTTACTTGTTCTGGTGAGTAACAGAGGAACAAGCTTGAAAAAATTTGGAATAAGATTCTGTACATAAGACTCAGAGAATACTTGATGAATGAACATTACTAACATTCTGACCCATATTTACAC
>NW_011489853.1:39185-39346 GCF_000754665.1 Bison bison bison | reverse complement strand
CCATATTTACACTTCAAAATATTAGAAATCTTTCCAAAGAACAGAAAAATCTGAAAGGAGAGAATATCTTTCTAGTAGGTAACACCACATACCCAGGAAATAGCTTCTGAGAATAAGAATGGACTAAAAGTCAAAAGAGTAGGGTAACTATATTAAGAAAC
>NW_011489853.1:34247-39085 GCF_000754665.1 Bison bison bison | reverse complement strand
TTTTTCATCCATTCCTTCAATAGACATGTACCAGCATCTGTTATAGACAAGGCACCATACCAGGTGCTGCAAAACCCCAGGACAATTCAGGTGGAAAAGGAAAGCACTCTGTATGGTTTAGGAGCCAATGCTCATTTTCTTTCCCACTCTGCTTCAGAGCCATGTTCATTTCCTGCTTTATTTTCTTTGAGCTACAGCCCCATGCCCTGCTTGATATTGCTCAAAAGCACTGCAGGAATGGGTATCAGACAGCAGTACAGAAAACTGGCATGAGGAAAGACAGTGTTGCAGCAAGGGCAATGTCCCACTGCTGGCTTTCCTTGCTCTGAGATGATAGCAAGACAACAAACATAGCAGGAAGGAAATTCACCCAGAAAAAAATTCTGAACTGTCTTGGCTTGTTAATCTGGGACTCTGACATAAACCTTGGGTATACCTACAGGTTACAGATGACGTTCGGGAAAAAAAAATACTACAGAAATAAATCACTAGATTACTCATTGCAGAAGATTATGGGGCAATATGCTATATATCTTCCGTTACACTTCCTGATCTACTCCTCACCCTTCTGAACCTTAATTTGTGCTAGGAGAAACCCCGTTGCCTTCTGGCTTTCTTTTGGTTTACCTCAGGTAGACAGATGAGAGAGAGAAAAGGAAGCCGGCACGTAAGCCCTGGAGAATGCCAAAAAGCAGGCTCTAAGAAGAATCCTTGGGTGGGTAGAAAGTGAACAGAAGAAGAAAAAAAAAGGATGGGAAAAGAAATTCTCAAAGTTGGCCTGAAATTGGATTGGCATTTAAAGAAATGAGAACTTGATAATAAAATTAAGACTGATAATCAGATTCAGAATTTTCTGGCCAGGATATTTCCCATGCATGTAAGTGGATCCTCAAGAAACCACATACAGTGAAACACCTTTCAAACATCACTGTGAGCTATGTGAACACAGTTTGTGTGGTTTTATCATCTGATGTTAATTACTACTCTCTTAACACTTTCCATACATTTTACATTTAAAATAGTTAGCCCCCCTCAAAAAGCATAGCACACAAGATTCCCTGTGTCTTTCCAGGTATTGTGCTTTGTCTAAATTCAACTGATCCCATAAATTCCAAGACCTTTGTAGTTTTCCAAAGCTCTCAGGATTCCAAAAACAGAACCTGGCAAAAATGCTTGTGTCCCTGAACTTTCCTCTTTAACCAAGGTGATCCCTGATTGAAAGAAAAAAAAAAAAAAGCACTATCTTTGATCTCAGGGAACATCAGGAGATTTTTCCACTGAGAGCCTATTAATTCCACATTGTACCTTTTGTGTGTGCATGTGTGTAAATAAAAACATATAATTAATCAAAATCAGAAGTTCTAGTGAGTCCAAAAGCTGCTAAAGAAATACATGTGTCCCAAAAGCTAAATGTTTGAACATAAGTTTTCATCTCATCAGTTTGCCTTGTGCATTGGATATTCAGGTCTGACCTAAGATGGTGAGGGTTCCCAAGAGTCTTAGCCTTCCGCCATGCTATGAAAATCAGGTTCACGCTACAAGTTTAACCCGGTCGTAGAATTTCCAGGTACCCAGAGCTAGCCCAAGGGGCCTGTGAGGATAGGTAACTCACTGTTTTTATCAGAAGTCTGAAAAAAGGGGTTTGTAATAACAGTTCTGAAGCAGAAAAGACAGCAAATTTCTGCTGCAGTTACTCTAATCAGTGTACAAAAAGAGGGCTTTTATCCTTCCTAATAAATCAGTTGAATAATTTTGATTTCCTCACCTTTTGATTTATTCTGTGGGCCAAGAAAATATTCAAAATGGATCCTTCCCAATCCCTCAAAAAATTCCAAACAATGCTATGACTGTTAATACTGGGCTCTCCATTTTCACATAATTAACAATTATCACTTAAGGTCACAAGTGGTTCCAGACCAATACAGATAAGCCTAGCATGTTAGCAGGCATTACTGCAGCATCGTGAATTAAATTAGATCTGAATTAAAGTTGTTTCTACAACAAACTAGTTTATTCCTCAAATCCTACCCTTCTGGTGATATAAATTTATGGGATTAGAGCCAGCAAAATAATAGAATTTTCAGATCTTGTCTACTGCAGCTCTAACACACCCTGCTTGCTTCTCTATTTCATTTCTATTAACAATCACACACAGAGTTCAATTTTAGCTACAGAATAACCTCTGGAGCATTTAAGAGGACAATTGCATCAAACAGTAATAAAGGCATCATCTGAATGGTCAGTACCAGTTTTTCTGCACAAATTCTCTGCTTAGAGGACTCCCTAAACCCCTTATCTTGCCTGCCTGGGGCACCTTGGTGACCACTGCACCAGATGGAATCTTCATTCCTGAAATCTTCCTG
The DNA here is from genome assembly GCF_000754665.1 of Bison bison bison. Taxonomy (NCBI): domain Eukaryota; kingdom Metazoa; phylum Chordata; class Mammalia; order Artiodactyla; family Bovidae; genus Bison; species Bison bison. Next base: position 36,722 of record NW_011489853.1, on the reverse strand, counting down.
CCCTGGAATCTTCCAGGCAGTATTCAGTTCTGTATCCACATACATTGTGTCTCCGTGAATAATTGGTTATGAGCAACCATTCACACAAATCTCAACTTTGAATGCTTCACTTGAAATACCTATTTTAAGATTTATTGTATTAGCAAGTATATTATCTTTCCCTCTCTCATCTATAAAGTTTTTTAAAGATAAGAAATTAGTTTATCTGTCATTAAAATAGCCTTAAAATGATTTCAAAGTTGCCAAAATAACAGCCATCAACCATCTTAAAATTCAGTAGAAGATACACAGGAGAAAATTTTAATATTAGATTTCTAAATCATCAAATCAATTTTATTTTAATATGACCACAATTTAAATTTAATTATTTCTGTATACAGTTACATAAACATGATAAAATGCCAACAGTGATTTTGGGTGGCGGAATTACCAGTGATTTTTATTTAGTTTTTTTTTTAATGCTTTTCTGAATTTTCCTAATTTCCTACAATAAGCAGATAAGCATTTTCACTTTAAAATCTGAAAAGGCATCATTTAAAAATATTTTCATGCTTTTTGTATTAAATTGAGCTTAATTGTAGAAATAGGCAAGCAAACCAACATACCTTTTGATTAAATGGGCTCGGCTGTTCACGTAGTTGGAGTCAAAGGAATAATTTTCAGTCTGCAATGGGGAAAGAAAAGATTAAAAATGTTATGGAGGTGATTCATGGAGAGTCAAACTGTCCTACTTAGGAGGAATTTTTCTACTGAGCAAGAGGCAATGAATGAATCAGAAACTATAGCCATAGTAGGGCAACACCCTGATGAAGACCTGCCACCTCCCTGGGGCCCTGGGGGCTCTGTGGAGGCAGGCCCATGAACAGAGGAAGATGACACAAACATCCCCTAGAATACACCTGACTACTGACCATGCAACCACTTAGGGAAGATACAGCATGACCCAAACTCTTTACAGAAACTAATTGCTTCCCATTCCCCAGTGGACACAATTCTGTGCCCATCAAATTGACTGGAAGTTCAAAGGTATTTTTATTAGTAGTAGGTAATTAACACATTAAAATATTTATTCCACAGATATATAAATGCAGGCAAGGTAATCCTCCACTGTGGATTTAAACTCTGCACTTCCCTTTGTTTTAAGACATTTTGCTCAGCACTGGTTATATAGGGAGGCCTTCATTTTATCACAGATATAGAGGCAAACAAGTATTACACCTAAAACAGGGTGAAAAGCAGTCCACAGTGGGTGCCAAAGCCTTTCATGTGAAACACGCAGTTTGCAAGTAAACCCTTGTCTCAGCTCCCATCATTAAAACACCACTGTCTAATGTGGTTACAGTAGACTGCCTGAGCAACAGCTTTACAAAAGCAAATGCAGAATACCTGCCAGATAAAAGAGTTGGGAAAACAGCTGATAAGCATCCAGAGGTTGGGGGCAGATTGCAGGGGGGTCAGCCTTAGGAGGGTGAAACACAGGGAAAAGTCAACACTGAAGTAACTGGAGGTCCTAAAAAAGTGCATCTTATGTCCAAAACTAAAGTACTACTCTGAAAAGTGCCCATCTCCTCTGCCCCCCTGCCAGTCTACCAGAAATTCTCACCATTCTCACCATTCCTTAGGGCCTTCCGAAATCACTTCAACTGAAAGTGCCTGTGAAAGGAAACACAATAGCTGTCGAGCTAACAACAGCAGATTCCTTTCAGATGACTACATGTCACACATGAACTATGCTAGGCTCTTAAACACAGCTTTAGGTTTCAGGGAGCTCAGACTCCTTGAAAACAGGAAAACAGGACAGGTGATAGCAGTTCTACCACATGAGTACCAAATAGCCAACAGTCTGGATAGGGACCCTAAGTATCTAGAGTAGGTGGGGATGGGGGTGGCAAGTAGGTGAGAGAAAGAGAATGTAAAGAGAAGAAAACTAAATCCCCATCACTCTCCTGTACTTACTGGTGCATGCCCATGTTCTCCCCATGCCCCTTATTTGAAAATGAGCTGTGTAATTATATCTGGTAAAGAACTTGCCTGCCAATGTAGGAAACAGAAGAGACACAGGTTCAATCCCTGGGTTGGGAAGATTCTCCCAGAGGAGGGCATGGCAACCCACTACAGTATTCTTGCCTGGAGAATCCCATGAACAGAGGACCCTGGCAGGTTACAGTCCATGGGGTTGGAAGAGTCAGACATGACTGAAGCGACTGAGCATGCACACATGCAAGCACACTGGCTTTTTCTAAAGGATAAAATCCCCTTTAATGAAAATCACAAGTAAGTTTTGGTGTTGTTGGAAGGAATGGATTGGGAGAGTTAAAATCAAAAAGGTTAGTTCATTTCTAATTGTTTCATAAGAAAATGGAGGCTGAAATTGTTGCAAACATAACTACAAGAGGAGGAAGCAAACTTGAAGCTGCATTGGGAATACAGTGCTGGAAGAGCTTATCCATCAGTGAGTCAACCAACAAGCACTTC
>NW_011489853.1:27018-33997 GCF_000754665.1 Bison bison bison | reverse complement strand
GTTGCAGAGTCAGACTCAACTAAAGCGATTTAGTACACGAAGCATGCTAACTGCCCCCGACACACCCACACAAAAGGATTCTGCCCAAATAAAACAGGGAAATGATTAAGCACTGAGTTTAATTATTAGTTTGTGCAACCTAGGGCAAATTACTTAATTTCTCACTTTCCTCCTCCATAAAATAGCCATGAATTCATGTGTGCTAATTTGCTTCAGTCATGTCCAACTCTTTGTGACCCTATGGACTGTAGCCTGCCAGGCTCCTCTGTCCAGGGAATTCTCCAGGTAAGAATACTAGAGTGGGTTACCATGCCCTCCCCCAGGGGATATTCCTGATCCAGGGATCGAACCCATGTCTTATGTCTCCTGCATCAACAGGCGGGTTCTTTACCACTAGCACCACCTGGGGAGCCCTAAAATAGGCATAACAGAAAACAAATCCTAAGAGGAATTTCAAGTGCATTTGTCATAACTCATGGTAGGAATGGTGGAAATCCTTATCCTCTGCTTTCTACAGAATATGGATTCCCAAGTAGGATCTGGGATTTGCCCCATTTGGGCAATAAAAGAGTACCATGCAGCACACATTCCATCGCAGCCTCCAAACTTCCTAAATCAGTTTTTCCAAGAAAGTTAACAGAGACACAGGTGTAAAAGAAAGGAAGATACTAGCTTTGCACAGAAAGCATGAGCAACATTCCAAGATATTGCCACATTAAGTCAGTTTTCAGGTAGAATATTTTATACCGCTTTGCATATATGTGTGCACTGTGCATCAAATTCGGAGCCCTGTGGAGATATGACAGAACTCTGGGCAAATAAGCTAAATCATACAAATTTATCCCTCGTGACTGTATTACTTCTTGGTCCTAATGGAGTACTATATCTCACCTTGAGGATTCCCACTCACAGGCACTGAGTTATAGGAGAACACAGGTCTAGAAGATTTACTTATGGAAACTTAGCAATTCTCTTTCCCTTGCTGTGGTATACAGGTGGGTTAACCTGGACAGATATTCCAGGCATGATCTGCCACTGTAGGGTAGGAAAGTGTCATTGAAGCTTATCACCTTGCTCTCTTTCTCTTTTTACTCTAAAAGGGTAAACTCCCCACCCCCGCCACCCATTTTCGTCTGTCCTGACCTTCAAATGTAAATATTGTATTCCCCAAACCAGCACAAACCATAATAGACAGATGGCCCATGCTACCTCCTCATGCAATTAGCAGCACTAGTCATGAGACAGGTTCCTAGAACCGATTTTCCCATAGCGGATGGAGCTATGCTGAGTCATCCACTGCCTTTTGCCTCTGTAATCAGTCTCAGGTCTTTTTGTGAGGCAGCTTGGTGAGAACTATGGAAACAACCTATGCAACAGAATTATTCTATTAATAATTGGAGAGGATATACTATTCTGGCCTCATTAGGACTACAGTCCAAACAACTGAGCCAACTGGCCATAGATGGCCTATGATGAGTCAGGGTAAACTAACATCAAGTATTCTTGCTTGTACTGATTCAAAGTGTGTGTTCAAATCCAAATGCACTGAAAGAGTACATTTTTTTTCCACACTTCAGGTAGAGCAAAGAATGAGACTCAGACCACCCCGAAGAAGGAAATAATTTCTCTTAATGAATAGTTTGCAAGTCTTAAGCCAGTGGTTCTTAGCCCTAACTGCACATTAGAGTCAACTAGGGAATTTTTTTTTAATACTGTTGAGAAGATCCCACTCCAAGAGATTCTGAGGTAATTGGTCTGGAGTGGGGCCCAGGCATTAGTACTTTTTTAAAAGCTTCCTAGGTAATTCTAACAGACATCCAGAGTGGAGAACTGTCTTGGGCGAAAGACCAGACACTGGCTTTGACCCGATGTGCTGTGTTTTCTAAGGCAAGCCTAGAAGATGGCATATCTTTTGCCAGATTATCTACCAAGGTCATCTCAACAAAGACTAAAAAATGACAAAAGAAATACACGTTTTAGGAAATAATAAAACAGCTTTTCTTTGTTGCATGAATGTATTGGCTCCCAGTTAGCCTTATTTAATCAAAATTTGCTTGACATTATTCCAATCCCCTCTCTAAGTATTCTAAATGGGAAATAACATGAAACATTTGAGAGGGGAATTTTATCTAAATGTCACATTAATTTCACTAGGAAATGTCCGCATCTCCAATGAGACAGCCAAGTTAACACAGGAACACAGCAAAGAGAGAAGAACATTTGTTTCTGAAAAATTTAAATTTTGACATCAAAAAAATGGGTCTAGAGCAAACTTTTATTATATAGTATTTTTATGATAATAATTATATTCCCAGTCTCAACAGTAAGTGTCACTTTCCTATCATTTAACATATTCCTCCCAAACCCTTTCTCTAATTAGAATTCTTTATCCTAGGATTCACTGAGAACAGACTTCTCACTTTGTTTAGGTTTAATCAAATCTGAATTTTCTGAAAACAAAGAATTAATACTTGTGGATAGTAGAGTTTTTTGGATAGCTTAGAGCTTTCTTCTCTAAGGACTAAAACTTTGGTTTAAAATCCTACACATCATGGCTTGTTTGTTTTTTTTTTTTTATTGGAGGGTAATTGCTTTATAATATTGTGCTGGTTTCTGGCATACATCAACACGAATCAGCCACAGGTATACATATGTCCCCTGTCTCTTGAACCTCCCTCCCGTCTCCCACCATATCCCACCCCCCACCAGGTTGTCACAGAGCACTAGATTAAGCTCCCTGTGTCACACAGCAAATTCCCACTATCTGTTTTACATATGGTAATGTATATGTTTCCTCACTTCTCTCTCAAGTCATCCCACCCTCTCCTTCCCCCACCATGTTCACAAGTCTGATCTCTATGTCTGCATCTCTATTGCTGCCCTGCAAATAGGTTCATCAGTACCGTCTTTCTAGATTCCATACACATGCATTAATATACAATATTTGTCTTTCTCTCTCTGACTTACTTCACTCTGTACAATAGGCTCTAGGTTCATCTATCTCATTAGGACTGACTCAAATGTGTTCTTTTTAACAGCTGAGTAATATTCCATCATATATATGTACCACAATTTCTGTATCAATTCATCTGTCAATGGACATCTAGGCTGCTTCCATGTTCTAGCTATTTAAAAAATGTTGCAACAAATTGCCTTGTTTTTGAACATTATTACAGTTTCTTAATGGTTCCTCTGAAGTGCCTTTCTAAACATAAATCACTGTACCATGCAGGTTTGCCTGTACACTCATTGACTTCAAAAAACACTGTGTCTTTTGAGTTCTTACCTTTAATTTTTAACATATGTCTCCCACCAACTTGCCATAAAACACTGAATATTGTTACTACTCAGTGCTATTAGTACACCAAAGCAGCTCCTCTTCCATTTCAAGTTTGATAATTCTCTCCTGTGTTCTTGGAAACTATATATTTATTAGAATAGTCTAGAAAATGAGACTTAAGTTCTGGATAGAGAGATGAGATGTTTTTTTAAGAGGGAAATGGCATGATCTTTACTGCAAGGACTTTTCTATAATGTTTTAGGGTTTGCTGTTGTTTAGGTTGTTTTTTTTTTTCCCCCTGCACAGGAGCCTTCTTTGCTAACTATTTTCAATTCTCATCTTCTTTCTGGATATGGGAGTTTTCTAGAGAGACTTTGGGGTGGGTGGTATGTTATTATGTTAATGAGTCTGGCATATCACAAGTCAAATACTTCCACTTTGTCAGGCCCCCAAGGTACCAGAATGCCCTACTTTCATTGTCATTTTGCATTACTTTCACAGTTCACTGAGTTGTGCCCTAGTCTCTGGAAGAGTGACTGTGACTCTCAGTCACCAGTCTTTATCATCAGTACAGACTTCAACCCTAAGGAGAAAGAAGCCCAATAAATGCAGATATCCAGGACTAGAATCTTTGCCCAGAGGCACAAATCCTCAGGTCACACTATAACGTTAAAAAAGGTTACAGATGCTGAGATGAAAACCTTAAGGTTTTCATTTGAAAATGAACAGCCATTTTAAATTATACTTTAAAAGTCCCATCAAACTGAAAAACATTATAGCTGCAATTTGCTAACTAATTTCTTTTTAATTTTTCACTCAGTCATTTTATCAATACAAACAGGAAAACTAGAATCCCAAATCAGATGCACAGCAAAATGATTTTTAAATGCTGGTTCTTTTTTTAACTGCTGATGTCTAATAATGATAATTGTACCTATTGATCATACGATAAGACTCATAACCTTTTTCTGAAAGTAACTGCTGCTTTAGATGTTCAAATGGCATCTTTTCACAAAGGCATTTTTTTAAGGAAATGAATTGACAAATGGCCTTTCCCTCCTTACTATCTTCAGCACATAAAAATGAAAATGTAAATTCTATATAAAAATAAAGCTAACATGCCTGCAGCTAAAATGTATATTCAAAGACTCATTCATCCAGACAGCAGAAGCTGAATGAGAAAGTAGTGAAGACAGAATAAAAGGCACCATCCACAGAGCTGCCATCACCAGAATTATCCTGAACTGGAAAACAAGCTAAGTAACCTTCCACTGGCCATGCCTATGTACACATTAGTGCTAATTCTCATGTACAGACACACACAGTCTGACTACAGTAAGCAATGCGATGTAGGGGAGGGGGTGAACTGAACTCTCTCCTCGTGTCTGTCACTGACTCATTGGTGGCCTTGAATAAAGCACTCAATCCCTCTGGAAGTGTTAATTTATCTATCTAGGAAATAAAGAGAACAACCCAAATGATGCCAATGTTCCCTTCAAGCCCCGGCTCTTGTTCAGTCATTCGTTTTTTCATTCATTCCTACATGCAATAAACATGCACTAAACCCTGAGAACGAAAAAAAAAAAAAAGATATATGCTAGACCAGCAAGGAGATAACAAACTGATCAACTCTGTGCTAGGGGTGGTTATACTTGTGCACAGGCTATGGAGTGGACCTTTGAGAACTGTACCACAACTCAATGTAACTAAAGTCTGTCGCTAAGTGGTGTCCAACTCTTTTGCGACCCCATGGACTGCAGCTCACAAGGTCCATAGGATTTCCCAGGCAAGAATACTGGATTGGGTTGCCATTTCCTTCTCCACTATGGAATTAATTAGCACACTAATGGCTTGATGATAGTAGGTGATACACATAGGAGAATTTGGCCTTTATATTTGCTACACATACAAACCCATGTCACAAATACAGGGAACCTCCCTCTCCTATCAAATGAGTTATAAAACTTATAAAATTCTTACAAATAGCATGCCCCTTTGGCTTCACTTCCACAGCCTTCATCAACTTGTGCCACTACTTCATCTCCATCTGCCTTTTGCCCATTCTGCAAATGCTATGTGCATAACCTTTCTTGCCCACTATTTTCATCACAACATTTCTCTTTTCAAGGCTTCAAAGAAACCTTTCAATGGTTCCCTGATGCACTTAGCATTAGTGATTTAGTTGCTAAGTCGTGTCCAACTCTTGCGACCCCATGGACTGTAGCCTGCCAGGCTCCTCTGTCCGTGGGATTTTCCATGCAAGAATACTGGAGTGTATTGCCATTTCCCTTCTCCAGGGGATCTTCCCAACCTAGGAATCAAACCCAGGTCTCCTGCATTGCAGGCAGATTCTTTACCAACTGAGCTAACTTGAAATTAAATCTTTAGCTAAGCAGTCATCCAATACCAAGTCCTCTACTTCCCTCATATCTCAACCCTCATTTCTAATATGCCTACATCTCTGATCATCCCACACAGCTTAACATGTTCTCAGCACTTAGTGTACAGACTATGTGATGTACTTATGCTTTTCCTCAGGTTCTATGATTATTTCATGTGTAGTATGTCAGTATATCCTCCAACTAGACTGGAAGCTTTCTTTTGAAGTCTCAGTGCCACAATGCTGGACACTTAGCAAGTGCTCATGTAATGAATCCATCAATGAAAGACCAGAGAAGGGGTGGAAGGGGTTAAGAATAAAGCTTCTTATTACTGTTAAAGCAGATGACCAAATCTGTAAGGCCAAGGTGGTCTGTTTCTTCAGAAAGCATCCCTTCTGCCCACTGTCTTCTGTAGTTACAGTTTGTTCTCTGTCCTTATTCCCAACAATGACCTTATAAATACACAATAGTCTAGATATAACTGCCAAGGATAAGATGCTACGGTTAGGTGATTCCTGCCCATCATCCATCAGTCCTGCCGTATCTCTGGGAATGGCAGTAATGACACATGATAGTGTTTCCAAAACAGGGTAGATAAAATTTCTGTGAAAAGATAAAGCTTTGCCTTATCTGTAGAACTCTGAGCCACAGACTGACAGTGTGACAGCTACTTTTCATCATGTTAAAGAAGACTCTAGGATTCCAATGGCTTGCAGACAGGGCTATCAGTAGGAAACATAGGCCATTTAGTTAACATCCAAGTCAAGTTGAAAGAGTTCCCCTCTTGGTGGCCTTTTATCATCACTGTTAAAATTTCACTGGCACCATCGATATAGACAGACTACCTAGAGGTGACAAAGGCAGCTTAGAGAAAGCCCTTTTCTCTACCCTCATCTTTTATTGGGTCAAAGTTGTGACTTTAGAAGAGCAACCCAGTACATATTTTACTACAAAGGCCTCCTTGAGAAACCTAGGAACTTTCTGTAGGAATCCATGCAATTCAGAGGCAAAGAGCCTACTGAATGACCAGACTAAACACCATCCCATTATACAGATAAGAACAGTTTTCTGTTCTTCTCTGGGACCCTTTTCTAAGTCCTTTGTGGGGTACAGTGCCCTTGAAAATAATATCTGCTTACAAAAAGCTCTGAGGAACCAGTTAATGCTTATTCTACACAGGAATGCAAAAACAACAAGACTTTGGTGTGGATACAAGTAGTTTAAGACTAAATAAAATGACTAACCCAATCACATGAGTCATATCATCTCATCCCACATAAACAAAATTCAACCTGAGAAGTAAATAGCTATCAACCAC
>NW_011489853.1:25313-26913 GCF_000754665.1 Bison bison bison | reverse complement strand
CTATCAACCACATTCACCAGTAGAACAAAACCTGGAGGGTAATCATCAACCCCAAATATGTAAATACCACACATTAAAGCTATTTTGTAGGCTCAGAGTGCCTTTCATCCCCAAATATTAAAGTATTTTACAAGCAGGTGCCAACTGTTACTCCCCTACTTAAACAGCCAAGAAAACAACACAGAGGTTAAATGCTACAGCCACGTTAAATACTGACTCAGCTAGCTGCTGCTGCTGCTGGTGCTAAGTCGCTTCAGTCGTGTCTGACTCTGTGTGACCCCATAAATGGCAGCCCACCAGGCTCCCTCATCCCTGGGATTCTCCAGGCAAGAACACTGGGGTGGGTTGCATTTCTTTCTCCAATGCATGAAAGTGAAAAGTGAAAGTGAAGTCACTCAGTTGTGTCTGACTCTTCGTGATCCCATGGACTACAGCCTACCAGGCTCCTCCGTCCATGGGACTTTCCAGGCAAGAGTACTGGAGTAGGTTGCCATTTCCTTCTCCAGACTCAGCTAGAACAAGTCACAAAAACAAGAACAACAAGAAAAAACCCCAGAAACACTGTTCTTGGCATGACCTACTACTGAGATGGAAAGCAAACACAAGCTGGTAACAACAGAGAAGTGATTAGCCTGCTTTCTACCTATTTTTCTCTGAATGACTTTCTTTGCTACTTTTTGTGAATGGGTCAGGAGAGTATAGCATAGCAGAGAGACAAAAGAAAAATTTGGCACACACTACTGCAGGTAGTTCTCCAGACGGAGATGGCTCCAGGAACAAGCTACTTTCTTCCCTGCAACCTTGGTGACCATTTCAATTGTCCTTTAGAGATATTGACAACCATCTTTACAAGGTGACATAAGATGACTAGTGATGACTTTATGGGGTAGCTTCAATTTCAGAAGCTATGATTTGATAAAGTTGATCCAACTGACAATAAGAAACCAATTTAAGACCTTCCACAGCAATGGCCCAGGGAGCCACAGTAAGAGCTCTCCTGAATCCAGACTATCTTTGAGTCCTTCTGGCAACCCACTCCAGTATTCTTGCCAGGATAATTCCATGGACAGTAAAGCCTGGCAGGCTACAGTCCATGCAATCGCAAAGAGTCAGACATGACTGAGCAACTGAGCATGCACAGCTTAGAGAAGGTTCAGCACTCTGGTCCATTTCTGCTGAATTCTATTTAATTGGCCTCAATTCTCTACTACTTAGCAGCTACGGAGTCCTGACTGCCTGCAGAGTGCAATTTCTATTGAGCAAACCTTGTCAGCTGAAAAACTTTCAAAATATTTGGAGGGAAAGCTGCGGGTGACTCTGCCTGTGGGCCCAAACAACACCCCCAAATCCAGTTCCAGACCCAATGTCATTATTTATATTATACATCACTTAAAGCCCAGTTGCCTCCACAAGCTTATTTAAGAGTGAAGGAAAAACAGCCTTTGGCATATCATTCTAAATTCATTTCCCTTGTACCGGCTTGTTGCTCAAGCCTGTAACATGTGATCATGCCGACAAAAAACAACCAAGTTCTACACCATCTTGAAAATAGCGAATGTGTTAGCTTCTGATATTGATGTTTTCTAATTAGATGAAACAC
>NW_011489853.1:24805-25213 GCF_000754665.1 Bison bison bison | reverse complement strand
ACAATAGATCATTTGCTTGTTTGTGGTCAATGAAATTTTCCATAGTTCTCTTTTGGTGTAGTTATTCTGATGACCATGGCAAACACAGTATATGGGAGGCATATAGGCAAGAATGTGCACACACGGCATCCATTTATATTTACTGTCACTAAAATGAAAACAGATTATTTCCGATCTTTTTAAGTACTAATTTCAAATTTAATGAGGCACAATAAACATTTCTCAAAATCAGACTCCATGGATGCTTACCATTGGCAACCCTCTAATTATGACCAGAGTTTAAATAAAGGGTGTTCAGTTCTGTTGAAATTATTAGTCACTGAAGGAAATCCATGGTAGCCTCCAGTTTCTAGTGACTTACACAAGCACTGCAGAAAATCTGTGTTGGAAGCAAGACAGAACTTACAC
>NW_011489853.1:23816-24705 GCF_000754665.1 Bison bison bison | reverse complement strand
AACCCACTCCAGTATTCTTGCCTGGAGAATCCTGTGGACAGAGGAGCCTGGTGGGCTGCTGTCCATAGGGTCACACAGAGTTGGACACGACTGAAGCAACTTAGCATCCATGCATGCATTGCAGAAGGAAATGGCAACCCACTCCAGTGTTCTTGCCTGGAGAATCCCAGCGACAGAGGAGCCTGGTGGGCTGCCGTCTATGGGGTCGCCCAGGGTCAGACACGACTGAAGCGACTTAGCAGCAGCAGCAGCAGCAGCAGCAGCGAAAGAGGATTGATTCAAGGAAGTAATGGAAATGTTTACCTAGTCTTTCAAAACCCCTACCTATCCACCCAGATCCTAACAGACCTTCTCATTTTATGCTGGGAAGGGGGTGGTGAGGGCAGGCTGGAATTTGACCTGATTTTGTAAACAGATCCGACATAAGAGTGCCAGCAACCATGCACAGTAAAGCCATAACTACACCTTGAAAAGTGGCTAATATCAGCAGCTTGAAATTGTGAGAGTATTAGAATTCTGTAATGCAGTTATGCAGTGTAACAACAGAACAACAATTACTAGTATGCCTTTCATTTATACGAATCTTTCATCAAAAAGATTTCAGAATGTTTAAAAAGGGTTTCAGGAGAGAGCAAAAATGTACTCAACCTTAGAGCAACCATAAGACAGAGGAATATTCTTAGATGGCAAAAAAGACAGCCAAGGTGGAAACTGGGCCTGAAGGTGGTTACATTTTCTACAGAGCTTATGGTACAGAACTGAAGAATTTTGCTTTTCATCCATTCAGCGAGACTTCTAGGAGGTGCTTGATGAGTGCAATAGAGCAGGTGTCTCCTGTCAATATCATCCTGAAACAATTAGCTTTTGGAAATGGACACAATACAGAAGA
>NW_011489853.1:21614-23716 GCF_000754665.1 Bison bison bison | reverse complement strand
GACGGAGAAGCCTGGTAGGCTGCAGTCCATGGGGTCGCACAGAGTCGGACACGACTGAAGCGACTTAGCAGCAGCAGCAGCAACCAATATTAACTACTTAATCCCACTGCTACTATCATAAGCTAAATAAATATTATTAACCACATTAACAGCAGGACAAAACAGGTTAAAAGACTTGCCCTCTGCTAGAGAGGAGCAGTGTCACATCCAGAACTAGAATTCAAGATTTCTCATTGCAAGTCCCACACTCACAGGCCACACCTCATTAGGATTCTAGGAAAAGCAATGAAATAGAAGTAATTAGGACCGGATGACTGGCTGTACTATTTGGGAGAAAATATAAATACCCTAGCCTGCTTAAACATGACAGGTTCAAGGGTGGTGAACACTAGAGCAATTTCCTCTTGCAGGAAGATTAAGAAATAATTAGGGGGAACACCTCACCCTCCCTCTCCCATCAGACTCCCAGCAGCAAAAACCAGGAATAATTCCAAACTTAACTGTCAAAAAAAATAAGAAGAAGAAAGTCAGAAACATAACATTACTGTACCTGGCAGTCCTACTCCTCAACCTATACAAGTAACTTCTACATTCCTTTCCCCATACAGTTTTTAGCATTCTCCCTCCCCAGCTTTATTCTTAGTTCTTTCTCCATTCACTTTTCTGTATACACACACCCTTCTCTCAAACAAACTAGCACCCTCACTCCTCATCCTAATCTGCCCAATACTTGTGTCTACTTGATAACAACAAAGATTTTGTTTGAGATTCAACCAGTACAAACAGGTGTGGGCAGTCATATCTCCATTCATAACATACACAGGGATACACACATATTACATATAATTTTTATGAGGGAAAAGTGTGTTTTTGCATCTCCATATTAAAAAATGCTTGTTCCTAGTAGACACAGATTCAGCTAGGGCCATAAGTCACCCTGATGATTGTTTCTTCAGATTGTTTTAAGCTTAGAAAAGATCACAGACTATTCAAAGAAAAGTCCTAGAAACCCTCCAAATACAGCCTTCAATGTAAATATAAAGTTCCTACTGGCTGTGTGATCTTGTAGAAATCACTGAACCTCTCTGACCATCAATTTCCTAATCTATAAAATAGAAATAGCACCTGTCCTGACTATCTTATAGAGTTGCTATTAAGATGAAATAAAATAATAAATGTGCAGATGCTTTCTAAAAGTGAACTGCTAGACAAAGGACAAGTCATCTGATTATCAGGTTATAAACTTGATTTCTCTTGAATTTTCATTTCTATTTCCAACAAAATTTCCAATGTGTAGTTTTTTTCATGTATAGTTTTTTTTTCTGAGGTTTCTTACAGGATATTTTATCTCATTCTCCCCCTATCTGTACTATCAGAAAAATAAATAATGCAGTGAACAGTCTTGCTTTGTGCATGCTCAGTCACTACAGTCCTGTCTGACTCTTTGCAACCCTATGGACTGTAGCCCTCCAGGCTCCTCTGTCCATGGAATTCTCCAGGCAAGAATACTGGAGTAAGTTGCCATGCCCTCCTCCAGAGGATCTTCCTAATCTAGGGATCGAACACCCATGTCTCTTACATCTCTTGCATTTGCTGGCAGGTTCTTTATCACTAGTGCCACTGGGAAGCCATATATATATAGAGACCCAACTTCTCTAATTGCTGATTCAACACCTTAACTGGAATGTATGTGTACCTCTGTGTGTGTGTGTGTGTGTGTCTGTGTGTGTAGACAGAGAGAGAGAATATTCAGATAAAGAGAGTTGAAATGACCTCACACCATCTGAAATTATGTGAAAGGCAAGATTTGAGACACTTTAAAAGCCTTTATAAACTAGTTTTTCTTCGCCCCATTTGCTTTCTCTGTTATGATTGAACTGTCACAGAATCTCTTTTAAAAAAAAGAATGAAAGAAAACCTCATCTCAGGGTTAAGTAAAGCACATTAGCATGCATAATTCAGAACCTTCAGCTGGAAATGAGCCATTTCTAGCGTAGTGTATGGATAGAAAAACATGGTTAAAGGGCTACAGCAGCTTGACCAGGGCCTTCTAAGATCCAAAGTAATGAGAAAGTTCAACTCAGAAACACCCTGAGCCTGAC
>NW_011489853.1:20397-21296 GCF_000754665.1 Bison bison bison | reverse complement strand
TATAGAATATTTCCATCATCCCATAAAATTCTATTGGACAGGGTTGCCTTAGGAAGACTGTTGACCTGTGACTCAGGACTCTCCAGTCCTGAAATGTGATGTCCTTGGTGACCTAAGGAAATACAAAGACTAGACCTACCTCTATCACATCATTTAGCACATTGTATTACCTATGTGTCAGCCACACAAGGCTGGAAACTTAAGGGCTTCAGTGGCTGTCACCATTTCTGGCACAGAGCAGGTACTCTCCCACCGCTTGTTAGTTAGCATTAGCTAATGTTAGCTGATGGTAGACCCATCCATCAGATAGGAAGAGCTCATTTGCCTCTTTCATAGATGAAATGAAAGGATTCTTGCAAAGCTCTTTTAAGAAAGGCTATTGTGCTTCCTCTACTTGTATTTGTTTCAACATTTCTCAAGAATTTAGATTGTAGGGAGAACTGGCTTAAGTAAAAACTAGTCTTCTGTCTCCCCATCCCTGTAAACACATCTCTTTCATTTATCCAAAGAATCATTTGAGAACCTAAAATATTAGAATGCCATGTTTACTAATATGCCAGTATACACATACATCATATTGAACATGATATCATCTACACCTTTAAAAGGGGTTTTTAACCAGAATTGAAAGAGACACGTGCACCCCAATGTTCATCACAGCACTGTTTATAACAGCCAGGACATGGAAGCAACCTAGATGTCCATCAGCAGATGAATGGATAAGAAAGCTGTGGTACATAAACACAATGGAGTATTACTCAGCCATTAAAAAGAATACATTTGAATCAGTTCTAATGAGGTGGATGAAACTGGAGCCTATTATACAGAGTGAAGTAAGCCAGAAAGAAAAACACCAATACAGTATACTAATGCATATATATGGAATTTAGAAAGTTGGT
>NW_011489853.1:16991-20202 GCF_000754665.1 Bison bison bison | reverse complement strand
ATTTTTTAATTTTAATTTATTTATTTTAATTGGAGGCTAATTACTTTACACTATTGGTTTTGCCATACATCAACATGAATCTGCCACAGGTGTACATTTAAAAAAACAAATAAATAAAAAATAAAAAGGGTTTTTACAATCTAATACAGTGAGAAACATTTGTTGGGCTGTGTCTCTCAACGGTCCAATTTTTTAAATTATTTTCTTAAATGGCACCTTGTTTCAGTACGGCAACTGTTTTTTCATATAGCCTTGCCCTATGATCTTTTCCAATAACCAAAGCAGTTTTAAGAAGTACATAGGCAAGGTATTATTTTCCCTTTTTAACAGATGTAAAAACTGAGTCCCAGAGTGTTTTTTTAATTCAAGATCAATAGCCAATTATTGGCAGAGTCAGAGCAAAAGCCTAAGGCCCCTGCTTCCCAGACCAGGGTGCCTTCCACTCGGTCTAACTTTCTAGACAGTAGGAAATGGAAACCCAGTCGGCTGACACTGCTTTATTTTCAGTCTATGGTCTCCTCTAAGTTCTTTCATGAATTTAAAAAATCCAACCTTTTATGCAATATTAATTATTTCTCATATCATGACAGAGTCTTTAGTTGCTTTTCTGCCAAATGTGGTCATTTGCAAAGGTTCTTGAAGTCATTAGTGCAGTCTGACCATGCTATGCCCTAGGCTTTGAAAAATTTCCTTTTGGCCTCATGACCATCACAGAATCAATTACCCAGAGAGTATTAAAGCTCAAAAAGATCTTAGAGTATCTAATCTCTCTTTGTGTCCCTGTCTCTCTCTCTCTCTCTCTGTCACACACACACGCACACACACATTCAATATTTTGAAGACAAGGAAATGGGCCCAGGGAACCTCACCACCACCCTCAAAGTATCACAGTTGGTTTTTAGAAACCCAGACATAAGTTTAGAACTCAGCTCTTCGGCCACCAGGACTCATCCCTCTCCACCTGCCCAACTTCTTCCTGTTATTTCTCCTAAGAAGTCCTCAAAGAGTAAAACCTAATGCTGTAAATTCTGTCAACAAAATTCCTCAAGGGAGGGAAAAGTAAAATTTAGTGCAAATGATGTTTGTAAATCATTTGTCAATATCCTATCATTAAGAAAAGTAATTGTTCCTCAGGATCCTGCAGAAAGAGGATGTATGATCCACCCAAGAAAACAGAGTAATCTGAAAAAGCTGAGTAATCTGGAAAAAAAAGTGAAATGATAAAGCTCAGTGAAATACAGTCTCATTCTAGCAAATGACTTGTTTTGTTGCCACTTAAATTGCTCATCTGTAATTGCTAGAGATAAACTGCAATCAAAATACAGTATCTTCTATTAGTGCCCACTGGGGATTGTTTGATCATAGTGAAATTATCGAAAAGGTAAATTTGCTCATTTTTACTGCCTCAGTGGAAACTGGCATTAGACTACTGAGGGGGGCTAGACTGATGGCAAATGTTGCTTCCTGGTGAGGGAGCTTTTCTCCTCTCTAAATAAGACAGAGGCCCTGCCTCTGTGACTAAAAACTAAGCAGGAAAGGAGGAGTTTGCTCTGCCCACTTCCTCAAAGCATCATTCTCAGGCTTAGTTTCTTCTCCATGTTGTACTAATACCTTTGTAGTTCAGACGTCACTAATTCATATTTGGTGATCATTCTGATAGAGATAGGCTGCTGTATCTATTTTTAATACCTTTGTAGTTCAGACGTCACTAATTCATATTTGGTGATCATTCTGATAGAGATAGGCTGCTGTATCTATTTTTAAAAAGAGCAAATTATGGTGTAAACAAGATTACAAGGGAAGTGTTTAAACTACTTAAGAGAATAAATTGTTTTTAAGCACTGAAGAAGCAATTTACAAACAATAAATATGTTAATTGCACATCATTCTTATTTAGTCATTAAAGCAGATCCAAGGACGTCTACTTGGCAAAACTTCCTGGCAAGGGCTTTGTTAACTTACTTCTTATTACTCTATGAACTTGAAAGTAATAAAATTGCATTTTTTTTCTCTCTGTAATTCCAACTGGCCTTCCCCCAAGTTAGTCTCAATTAATCAAATTTGACTGTACTATATAAAGGCTGAGTAAAATGACAAAGCCATCAGCCCAGGGTTGAAAAACAGAAGTCACAGAAAATCCTACACTACTTTTAAGACCCTTCTTTGCACAAACTAAGAAACGAACAGTTAAATGGTCCATAAGAGTAATGGGGGAGGGGACAGAAGGAAAAGCAAAACGAGATCATTCAGAGCTGTCTTTGCCAGTTTAGAACAAATGGAAGTAATACATAACTCAGGCTCAAAATAATTTAATTTAACAAATACTATTAAAGCTATGTGCCAGGCTCCATAGAAAATTCTAAGAGTATGGAGATGAGACAGATTCTACTCCTGTCCTCGAGAAGTCCATATTTCTAGTATTGGGGACAGATAAGTGAAGAGAGAATTATAATGACATGTTGTTAGTGCTATAACAAGGGTATATAGAAAAGAGAGCAACATAGAAGGTTCTCCTAAGTGGCACTTGCCCTCAGAACTACCTTCAGATACATGTGATCAGAAGCAGGGGACGGAACTAGAGAAATTATTTGTTTGGGGGAAAGAGTTTGCTTCTCTCTAACTCTAATTCTTGATTTTGCAAGCTATGTATGAGTGTCAGGTGTGAGAAAGAACATAAGGCATGCTGAATAAATTCAAACAACTTCCCTACAGCCACAAATCCAACTGAATTTGGGTTGGCTCTTCTGTAAAGTTTGGAAGACAAATCACATTCAGTACATTGCTAAAAAAAATCAGTATCCAAAGGGGTAGCTAATTAAACCACAGAGACATTTTTGAGTTAGGACAAGTTTTCTCCAGTGGTCAGACGCTCATCACTTTAAAATTCTTCATGTAGCCTTTGCATAAAGATGAGTCCTGAGACAAGCTGACCCTAGTTTGGATACTCTCTTAAAAATTACCCTAGTCTACTTGCCAGAAGTAGGAAAGAAGATGGAAGTATTTCCTACAGCAGCCTGTAGGTGGACACCTTCACTTTCTTCACATGGCCAACCCATCTGCTCTCAGCTCTACAAGAGGGGCTTCCTCGGTGGCGCTACTGGTAAAGAACCCTGAAGGGACTGACACACAACACTAAACATACACAATAGAAGAGAGTGCCATAAAATTGCACATTTGATGGGAAACATAGTGAGCACTCTCTTTTCTTCTT
>NW_011489853.1:14690-16891 GCF_000754665.1 Bison bison bison | reverse complement strand
GAATCTAAGGATGTGAATTTTATGCTTGCTCCCTTCCTCTTCTGATTGCCTGACGCTGTGCCTTTTTTCCAGAAGAAGCTGAAAGTGTTTGGGTCACCCTCTTGCCTTCTGGTACTGCTAGATCCCTAGTCCCTCCCAATTACCACCTAACCGACTGCCATCCCTGGAGGCCTGATCCCATCCAGTACTTCAAAATGAGGGAAGATCACAGGAAGAAACAAGGGAAATCTTGGCTTGTTCACAAACACTCTATCTCTGCTCTGAGAATGATGTTTCTGTGTCTTCCCTTCCTGGAAATCAGGGCCAGGATACGCTCTTAAGTCAGACTCTTTCTGTCTACTACTGGCCTTAAGCCAACAATGCACACATAGTATTTCTGTGCAAACAAAGGTTACTCTGATCTCTTCGCTCAAAAGTTTTTTCCCCTGTGCTTTAAAAAATAAATGAATAAGGCATGAGAAGGTAGACAATTAGTAAATAAAGGTATGAGCGACCCCTCCCTACATGATCTAAAAATAATGAGGATCCAATGGAGGTCAACCATTTCATAAAATTTGCCTTTTGAATATTTATTTTCACAAGTTAATATTTGTTCTGTCATTTGGGATAGTGATGATGATGATGATTAGAAATGCCTTTTAGAAAGGCTGTAAACCAGAAAATCTCAAAATTTCCCACTACATGCTCACCTTCTCAATATTTCTAAGAGAAAAACAAGCCACATCTAAGGTTATGCCAAGATATTAACTCTTTCCTAACTCCACTAAAAAGCACACCACTACAAAGCCATAAAGGATGTCAAGAAGATGTAAAGATAGCATACTAGCCATCAGTCCAAACTTTGTAAGACCTTGCCTCTGGCAGTGGTGTTCTTCAATGATGAGAAGAGTAAATAAAGCACTCTAAAAGGGGGAGGGAAATCCTCATGATCCCCCAATTATCCATCAGGTTTTGGCCTTATACCTGAGAACCAGTCTTCAGGCTGAATATGTAAAAGCTATTGTTCTGGTCAAACAATTAGCTAGTGCTGGGTTCACACAGTATACATTTTTCAAAGCAACTAATTCAAAGTTCAAATGTTAGGAAGAAGAATGTTTTACACTTTTGTGACACTTTGGTTTCAGTACCTTCATTTCAATACATTTTCCCAGTGCAGACCAATGATAATGTTGACTTCATGCAACTGAGTTTTTGCCTCTATTATAATAATGCAATAGAAACGTTGTTCGACAAATGATGTGGTCTCCAGGCCTTTTATCAATTTCTTAACCTTTTCTTGAAACTTACTGTGGCCTGTCAGTGTCCTACTTAAAATAAGGTATGCAGAATTGAACATAATACTACAGATGTAATCTGAGCAGCAAAGAATTCAGAGGGGCTAATTCTTCCCATAATCGGGAAATTATTCTTCATTAATGAGGCCTAAGATCCTATTTGTTTTAGAAATCCACTTACCCTCAACTTGCTTCCCCCATAACATTTCTATCATTCCTGAAGACCCCTTCCGTTTTGGCATTACCAGTCCCACTCCAGATTGACATTGGGTTGGAACTTTCGAAAAAGACCACCAGATAGGCAAGCAGAACCACTGAAAGAAGAGTAGACCAAAAGGGAAAGTAACAGAACATTCAAACAAAATAAATTCTCCTCAGAAGGAAAGAGAACAGGCCAGCAATAGTGTTACCAAAGTGCCCAGATAAAAAGGACAGTTGGAGACTTCCAGAGATGGTGGCATGGAGAAGGATATCATAGCTGTGCCTGTTGTACTCTTCACTTGTTAACAGCTAATTTCTCCTGCTCATCAAAGTAACACCATATCAACCTAGAGATTATCATACTAAGTGAAGTAAGCCAGACAGAGAAAGACAAATACCATTTAATATCCATTATATGCAGAATCTAAAATGTGATGCAAATCAATTTAGTTACAAAGCAGAAACGGACTCACAGACATAGAAAACAAACTTATGGTTACCAAAGAGGGAGGGGAGGGATAAATTAGACGGTTGAGATTAACATATACATCAGTTCAGTTCAATTCAGTTCAGTCACTCAGTCGTGTCCGACTCTTTGCAACCCCATGGACTGCAGCACCCCAGGCTTCCCTGTCCATCACCAACTCCTGGAACTTACTCAAACTCATGTCCATCAAGTCAGTGATGCCATCCAACCATCTCATCCTCTGACATCCCCTTCTCCTC
>NW_011489853.1:14453-14590 GCF_000754665.1 Bison bison bison | reverse complement strand
TCCCTTGGACTGCAAGGAGATCCAACCAGTCCATCCTAAAGGAGTTCAGCCCTGGGTGTTCATTGGAAGGACTGATGCTAAAGCTGAAACTCCAATACTTTGGCCACCTCATGCGAAGAGTTGACTCATTGGAAAAG
>NW_011489853.1:13075-13902 GCF_000754665.1 Bison bison bison | reverse complement strand
GAAGTTGCTCAGTCGTGTCCGACTCTTAGTGACCCCACGAACTGCAGCCCACCAGGCTCCTCCGTCCATGGGATTTTCCAGGCAAGAGTACTGGAGTGGGATGCCACTGCCTTCTCATACACACACACACACACATACATATATAAAAATAAATCAGCTTGCTGTACATGTGAAACTAACACAACACTGTAAATCAACAGTGCTTCAATTTTTAAAAAATTAATTGTGCCACAATGCAGGTAACATAAAAAAAAGTAACACCATAGCACATAAAGGCAGATATCAGCATAAATAATCTAACTGCTGTCTACTTGAAGACTAAATGGAACAAAAAAAAAAGTTAGCTAAAGTGTATTCCACAGATGTCAATTCAAAAGTCATAACTTTATAAAAAGTCATGCTCTCCTGGACACACATTCATCTCACCTTTCCTTTTGCTCTTCTATTCCCCACCCACTAGCCTCTCTGCACTACTAAGGATTTGGTAAATATAATCAATTATTCTAAAAGTGCCCAAACTCTCATTTCAACTTGTTTCCTGGTTAGTGTACCATAGCAGAGAATGAATCGCTATTACAAGGAATTAAAAAATATTTCAGAGTCTGTAATTGGCTTGTCTTGCAGGACTTTTTAGGGAGCCAAAGTACTAGTTCTAGGCTATTAGCCTTTGGTCCGTAGGAGAAAAAAAATAATATATTTCCTCATTAAAATGAGGAAATGGTTTAAACATAAAAAGGATGCATTTTATCCTACAATCTTTCATTTTAGGGGATTTTGAATCTTTGCAGGAACAATGAATGGAGAAGAAAATCAAATAGGCACTCTAA
>NW_011489853.1:11796-12975 GCF_000754665.1 Bison bison bison | reverse complement strand
ACAGTCATTAATTTGTTTCCAGAAAAATATAGCCATATATATGTACATGAGTATTTAAAATCAAATACCAATAAATAGCTGGATTGGAGGCTGAAGGTATCTATATGCAATTATAGCAATCAGACATTTGAAATCACAAATTCATGGGTCCCTAGACACAATCAAAACCGAATGAGACTTTCTGTTTTGTAATCATGTCATCATGGTCTTCCCTACTATAATCCAGTTACCAAATGTTCAGTGGTCTGCCTGTGGTCTTTAGCCTCATAGAGTTGGTATCCATGTCCTGGCCTTTATGTGTGGTACATGTTAGTACCCTCTACTGCTTTCCACCACACTTATGATTGTAAGTCATTATCTGTGTAACCATTTTTTACTATCTGTCTCCTGTGCTACATTTTGGGCTCCATACGGCTAGGAGAAATATGTTTTGTTCTTAAATGCATATCCCATGTAAGGTACAAAGGCAGTTGGTAGAGTAGGTACTAATAAATGAATGAACTATCAGCCTAGCTGGAGAAGTGTGTGTGTGAAGTGAGAAGGAAAAAAAAAAGTAGGTTTCACTGAAGCTGTACCTAACTGCCCTATTTAATTTGCATAATTTCTCCAATATTCACAATCCATTGTTCTCCATAGCACCTATTTTCTAAACTACCATATATTTAGCTTACTTATTTTATTATCTCTTTCCCCCTACTAGAATATTAACCCCATGATGTTAGTAATTTTTGTCTGTTTTGTTCACCATTCTTCCTGGAATCCTGAAAACACTGTCAGGTGTGAAGTAGGTATTCTGTAGCTATTTGTTGAATGAATTAATGTTCTTTAGGGGCTAGGCAAATGCCTATGCATGTCAAAACTTTTAATACTAAATGTGTGATACTCATTCTAAATTTTGTAAGGTAACACCAGAGAAATGGGCCTACATTAGCTCCCCTTTGTCAGTTTTCAGCTTCCTAAGATACCAGAATATGGTCCTGTTTTACTAGAGGACCACACCCACCTCCATTTCCCATGTGTCCTGTGTGGTCTCCAAGTATCATCAAGTCACTTCAGGCAACACATTGCCTTTCTTCCATATCAGGGCTGCTGCTGCTGCTGCTAAGTCGCTTCAGTCATGTCCGACTCTGTGGGACCCCATAGACGGCAACCTACCAGGCTCCCCTGTCCCTGGGATTC
>NW_011489853.1:11430-11696 GCF_000754665.1 Bison bison bison | reverse complement strand
ATGCAGGAAAGTGAAAAGTGGAAGTGAAGTCGCTTAGTCGTGTCTGACCCTCAGCGACCCCATGGACTACAGCCTTCCAGGCTCCTCTGTCTATGGGACTTTCCAGGCAAGAGTACTGGAGTGGGGTGCCATTGCCTTCTCTGCCATATCAGGGCAACTATATGTAAAACAGAGAAGGAAACTGCCTTTTTCTGATCATGAGATTCCAGTGTGACATGGGAAGCAAAAGCTGTGGTCATTTCTAAAATATTAGCCTAATGCCCTCT
>NW_011489853.1:8347-11330 GCF_000754665.1 Bison bison bison | reverse complement strand
AAGTTTTTCCTAGAATTGTCCCCAAACTCAAATTTTATGGGTCAGCCAGAATTCTGGCCTCTGATCTAGAAATCTCAATTGCCAAGGAGCCAGAGAAGCAAGAAAGTATGGCTATTTTGAGTCAAGGGGAGTTTGAATAGCACATCTGGAATTTGTACTAGAACTACTAAAAGCCTCTCACTTTTCTGGAAAACTCCACTACCTGGTGTGGAAAGGACTCTGGATCAGAGAGACTTGATCATACTTGATTATGTGTGACCTCAGGAAAATTAGTTAACTTTTAAATACTTTACTTTCTTCATCTATAGAAATAAGATAATACTGTTTCCTATCTCATGGGGCTGTTGTGACAAGTGTTACTTAATATAAGAAAGGATCAAGCCCAGGAAATGATACAGATTTGGTATCCAACTAATGTCCTCAGTCCCCTTCCCTCCTTGGATTCCTTTTCCTTGCTTTATGGAAGAAACGGGGAGAAATCAATTTACTATTCAAAAGCACTACAAAAAGTCTTTAATTCATTTTGTGAACAATGGTATCCTCTGGAAGGATAATCTCATTGGGGAAAACCGGTTTCATCTTTAACCTCTCCCTTTGTCTTTTCTTTACACTGTAATAAGGAAAACAACTCAATATGCTGAGATACACAGAGAAGAAACTTGGACTTTTCCTCTCTACTTTCTCAGGGGCGAGAAATAGAAAGCTCTTCAGAGCTAGTCCCTTTTCCTTTCTTTGAAAAAAGAGCAAAACCACCACCAGGTAATGTTAGATAGTCCCCAAGGTATTAAATTTAAAAAAAGGTCTCCAACAAAATTAAAAGTTGGAAAACCTCTGAGGGGCAGAAACCTGGGTAAGGAAACTCACGACTTCCTTGTGAGGGAAAAATAAGAAAACCAATACAATGAACAGGCTGGAGAGCAAGGCAAGCAAGTCCTAGATGAGAGAAAAAACAAAGTGAGGCTCTGCCAAAAGTGGAAGCCAGAGGGACTGTCCCTTGGGGGCTCTCACGGGTGACTAAAAGGAAAGCAGCAACCTCAGGGAACTGACAACTTAGCTCCTCTTTTCAACTACATTTTCTTCAGGGTGGCTTGTGCTTGCTGGCTCTGAAATCTTCAAAAGCAGGAGAAGATTCCATAAAATAAGGGTTTCTCTAGCCACCTTTGGAAGCTGGGTGGTTTTCACTGACTTTAAAAGTAGTTTTCTTGGAAGAGGGAAACAAACTCTCCTTTTTTATTTAACTTTACCTCTCCCCTTTTGATAATGCATAGGCAATACCTTGGGAAAAGGGGGCCAAATAGCAGTTATTAATTACCCTAATTAACCCAATTCATAAGACATATTTGTAAGGCTGTCATGACAACTGCTTTGACTAACTTGCCAAGAATAGCTTAGCTGTCTATTCAAATAAATCCCTGATAATTACCAGTCTAGTTTACTGGGCTTCTGTGATAATAATAATTAGTGCCACTGTGCAAAAGGTCACACTAAACAGTTTATGAATGATGCGTTTTGCATTGTGATTATGAGTCACAGGCAATGCACAGAATGTGCACCATTATGCTATTAATGTGGAAGGGGGTGGCCAAATTTTGAGAAAGTGACTGACTATGGTCTTTATGGCTAAAAAGGAGCAACAGGGAGAAAGTGGTAACTGTACTATCAGTTAAGGCCTGTCCAAGGAATAGCAGGGTACATGGGAACCGACTGTTTCTCTGAAGCCATAATCCATAAGTGATGGTCACAGTCTTGGATTCAAAAGGGGATGAAATACAAAATAGTTGAGTTATAGAAGTACATACTCCAGTAGGAGTGTTTGAGAGGGTAGGAAGATGCTGTGTTACACACAGTAGAAGCTCAGTAAAGGCTCAAGAACAGAGCTCAGGATAACAGTCTGCGTTCAGATGTGCGTGCTAAGCTCTGTGCAGTAAGGACAAACCTCAGAAAAGAAAACATCTTCTGACAAGTGGTGATGACCTTGATCAAGGAAGGGAGTAGGGCATTTCAGTTGAAAGATCAATATTTTATTATTCTAATGAAACACGGTTATGGTCCACATGTTTGAAGAGTAACACATCTTTGAAAAATGAGTTTTGAATGTCACTGTCACCCTTCCATACTAGTAAAACATCTTTACACTACACAATTAGAACAGGAAATACAGATATCATACTCTGGGGTTTAGATGCACTTTAAATTTGACTCGTTAGAAAAGACTGAGTCAATTGCAAAAACATTGGTCCTGCCACCTCTTTTCTACTTTGACTTACTTTTGGTTCCCTCTCTTCCAGGGATTTTTTTAAATGGCACAATATCTTGGTGTCAAAGAAAAAAATTAGACTAAAGTTTTGGGTTTTATTTCATTCCTACATCAAATAATTGTATTTATTAGCTAAGTCTTTTTCTAAACTACACTTTTGAGATCATAATTTGTCATTTCAAGCTTCAGACTGCTATAAGTGCTGTTCACATCAAATTAGAAATTTGGCATTAATGAAGCGCGCCGGTTGAGTTGGAAGAAAGAGATACAAAACATATCCTTTCGTTGCCAGTAAACTTGGATTTTTTTATTGACAGCAAATATGGAGAAAGTTCATTTGTTTGGTGAGCAATTACTAAGATGTTACAACGAAGCACCTGGAACTGTGCCTGACATGTGGTGAGTGTTCAAGGAATGAGGATATATACAAAGAAGGAATTAGGTAATACACTAATGTGGGACACAGACTGTGATTTTGCCACCAGGTCGCGACTCTTGAGCATTAAGAACACAATTGCTAACACCTGTCTCCTTGCTGCTCCTTGCGGGAAACCATGACTGACTCCATTTCCCATTACCATTGGTCTCCTCCCTTCCAGGGATGAATACAATTGTGCATATTTTGGTGTCAAAAGAAAAAGACATAGACCCTAGTCTGTATGTAATGTCAAGGTCTATTAGAGAGTAGAATATATATGAATTTTTATTACTCCATGCCTGATGGCT
>NW_011489853.1:7299-8247 GCF_000754665.1 Bison bison bison | reverse complement strand
GCTAGGTAAATACAAAAGCAGGATTGAGTATGTTAAGAGACCCCAGAATTCTTTTTTTGTAATTATGCCAATACCTGCAGTAGAACCCAATAAAATGTCCATTTTCACTCAATTATGCTTCCAAATGTTTTCTTTTTTCATTATAGAACAGAGTGCTGGCAAAAATGGCACTATAAGGAATGAGTTGCCTTCTAAGGTGCTTTAATTATGCCAAATAAAAACTGTTATTAGCAAAGTGGTAAAATCAATGCTTACCCTTCATGCATACACATGTTATGCACTGACCTGTCCTCTCCCTGACCACTAGACTGTAAACTCCTTGAAGGCAAAGATTATTCCCCACTCATGTTTGTAAATTCTGCAGGCTCTTGACACACAGATGTTCAATAACCGCATAGCTGAACTGAACAAAACCTGTGAGCAGACAGGGCTGCCTGAGGCACTGATGTGTATGGTCAGAGCTCATGGAGAGCTAGGCATTAGAGAATATGCAAGAGAAGTGAATCTGCAAGTGTGTAATTAACAACCCGGAGACTGCTGATGGGAAAGAGAATTCAATACTATGCAGCGCCAAACACAATTTAACAAGCAGCAACCCATGTAAGGGAATCTAATCTGCTATCAATGGAAGACAGCCTAATAGGGTTTGATGTGATTGGAAATCCAATGTACTGGAGTAGAAGGAAACCCAATAAGGAATAGTAGGGAAGAGGGAATAAGCATTAGTGATTAACCAAACTGGTCACTGGAAGTTTCCTTTGTTCCAAAGACACAAAACCAAGCCCAATAAATATTCAGCCCAGGACTGCAAGTCTATTGAGAAAGGGCAGGAATGACCCTGACTATACAAATGCTTTTTTAAAGTTGGTTACTTATACCACACAAGCCTGGGCCCGACTCCCAACCTTGCTCCCATCATACAGAAGCCATCCAAGAGAGAGTAAGCTG
>NW_011489853.1:1865-7199 GCF_000754665.1 Bison bison bison | reverse complement strand
AGAAACAGTTACTGTGTTAAATGTCCTTTGTGTTTAGAGTATTGGTGTTTTGCTGGCATAGAAAGAAAGAATACTTCTACTGGGCTCACAAGCTAACATGAAACTTGCCCACGTGGATCTTGTAGACAAGGGGGCAGCCCAGAGCCCCAAAGGGAAAGCTGAAAGGCATTTTATTGGGAAATCATTCTGCTTTTTAAAAACCTGTTCAACACAGTTCTTTTCCAAACTCGCTCACAGTCAGGAAATTTACATGAAAAATGGCCTTTCGGAGCTATCACTATTATTTATGAGAAAGCTATAACTGTGCCTGATGCTTTAACAATAAGAAGAATATGCTAAACTAAATCTTATTCATTTCTCATGTGGAGTTATTACAACACTAGTTAGTTATAAAGTGCCCTGCACTAGTATCAATGTGTTAGCCACTATAACTACTCCCCAGCCAAGCAATTCTTTGTGGCACCAGAAACCTTTGAACAAAGCAGAACAAAAGTCAGGTTAAGACATCAGAAGGAGATTGGCACTAGGGGCGGAAGAATGTGAAGTGTGTGGGCTTTTGTCAGAAACCTGTATTAAGCCGCACACCTCACTCCCTGCAGCTGGACTCTGAATGTCTTCTCCTATTATGTCATTGACACAAACAAGTCTCCACCTTCATCAGCACAGCCACGCCAAGGCATCTTTGGAGGAGCTTAAACTAGCTCTCATCTGCCTCTCACACATCATGCACAGAACTGTCACAGACATATGTGGATCACTTTCTACAGCCAGTGATGTTGGAGGCAGACAGGCTCCAGCTGGATTCTCTGACCTTAGGCAGAGTGAACAGAGCACACAGTTAAGAGGAGACAATCCACTTTGGACTTCAGCAAGGAGCAAATTCAATGAAGAAGTCATATTGGGGAAGAAGATGAATCTCCCCCTGGCCCTATCATCCTCATTATTAAGACCTGTCAGCAAGCAGGGCAGCTGCTCTGAGGACAACAGCCCAGGGAAAGCAAAGAAGAGCCCAGACTTTCTGCCTTGCTATTGGCAAAATGAGTCCTTTCCAAATGAGTCATACAGGGTACCAGCAACTCTGAGATCTGTCTCACACACACACACACACCACACACACACACAATTTGTTCCCATATATCAGGGCCTTCCCTTGTAGCTCAGTCAGTAAAGGATCTGCCTGCAGTGCAAGAGACCCAGGTTCGATCCCTGGGTTGGGAAGATCCCCTGGAGAAGGAAATGGCAACCCACTCCAGTATCCTTGCCTAGAAAATCTCACGGACAGAGAAGCCTGGTGGGCTGCAGTCCATGGGGTCGCAAAGAATCGGACACGACTGAGTGACTCACACACACACATCAGGAATACAATCCTGTTCTCTCTTTCTCTTTTTATCTAGACAGTAATTTTTTCCCACCTTTCCAAAATCGGTGGGGAATATTTCCCTTGATGGAAATATTACAAAAAGAAAAGGCCAAGACGCATCCCTGTCTCTAAGGAATATAAAGATGAAGAGATAAAGACAATGAAATTACTGTGGCCAGAGGAAGAAAGACTGCATTTTAGTGCATTTGTGCGCCCTCTGCTGACTATCAAGCAGAACTTCAAAGGAAAAAAAAAAAAAAGGAGCAGAAAGTAGAAAGAAGCCAAGACATAGGGAAAGAAAGAGTTCTTTCTTCTCTGGGGCCTGCTGTCTATTTATCCAGAGGGGAGATAAAAAGGAGAAATTCCTTGCCTTCTTCTCTATTAATAATGCCTTGACACTATCGATTCCACATCATAAATGTAGCTAAGCCTGGTGTGTGCCACAAACACCATGTCACAGAGTCCACTGGTACACTACTCACTAATATGTTTGGATGCAACAGGAATACAAAAGGTCATCGAGCAGAATGGGCTTGAACCACAAACCATCCATCTGAAGCTGCCTGCAGGCTGCTTCTTTCTTTACTTTAAAATCGATCCTTTCCATGACTGCTTTTCTGAGATGAATTTGTTTTCTGCAGAATTCACAGTAGTCTCTGTGTACTACTCTCCTGCCTCAGCCTGTTTCCACTGCTTGAACCAAAGGCTGTGTGTGGGATCCAAGACATCAACAAATTCAAACCACCTGGGGTAGAAGAACAGTCCACTGAAATTAAGCGGAGGGTTTCATTCCAGATCCACACCTCACCAGCCGCAGCCTGTGATGTTTTCCCACTCACCCACCTGTTTAGTTTCTCCTGGCCCTCTCACTCTGGCTCCATCAAGCTCTTTCCCACCTCAGGGTCTTCACACACGCTACTCCTTTTTTCTGCTTTCAGCCATCACACCATCTCCACACCTTTTTGCATCACCAACTCTTGTTCACCTTTTAAGTGTCAACTCAAATATGACTTTCCTAATCCCCCAGACTAGCTCAGGTTCTCTCATTTTCCTTCATGATGACATGATCTTTCTTTCATAGCACTATAATTTTATCTTGGGGTTTTTGTCTCCTCACTCCACAAAAGCAGAGACCATGTCAGTTTTGCTCACCACACTTTAACCAGTATCTACAATACTAAGAAAACACTGGAGGCAAAGTTTATGTATATACTTATTTTATAAAAGTATAAAATGAATATATCCATAGTAAAGCAAGCTAAACTATTCAAGAAAAGGATTTTCTAATATTGACATAAGGCTTGAAAAACATTTTGGAACATCTCTGTTCTTTGGTTCTTATTCCTCCCAAACACCCAGATATACTTAGTTACATCAAGAAATGCTGGCAGAAATCTTATGCCACAGACTGCTTTCTGCTTCAGTCACCTTTACTTCTGTCTTCAAATTTCAAATGAAAATCTTGTTCTCTGCTACAACTTACCACTCCAAGTGCTTATGCTATGTTTATTTAATTTTCAAACCAAGGAATCAATAAAACATTATATTGATAACATAATTTCATTGTATCCTGCAAACAGGCCATCAGCTGATGCTCACCCAATTAATATTGAACTCTATGTACTCTCATTTGATCTAATAGTCACATATGGTATTTACAAAGTCCATTATTCAGCAATAAAAAGGCCTAGAATCATTTGATTTCTGACCTTTAGGTTCTAAGAAATCTTTTTTTCCATTTTGAAATATTATCTATAAGGCCTTTTACCAAACTATACTGTCTACGTGGTACAAAAAGTTCATGGCCAAAAATAAATGTTATTATTTTAACCCCCCCCCCCAATAATAGATGAATAAACATAAACTATTACCTAACCTGCAAATGTTTAACACTGGTAAGAAAATACCAGAAGGTCTTAGCTTAGTGGAATGTCACCTACTTGACTTAAAAATGGGTTAATGCATCCACCAACAGAGACATTTTAAAGTTTTCTGTATTGGCATATATTTACTATCGCAAAAGACAGCATAATCTGACAAACTGAAACCCTTAAACCAGTGAATGATTTGTATCCAAGCTTCTTGTGATCATTGAAAGTAGATTTTTTTTCCCTCCGCCACTCAGCAATAGGGAAATTAAATTTCATTTGGGATTAATTCTTACTTGATTTGATGTGGAGGGGATTTTTCTCCCCTTGGTTCTTTATTTGCACCAAGAGAAACTACATCTGATAGAATGTTTTAGATAGGCTGTCAAGGTTATGGTGCACAATGTATATGATACGCTTTGCTCTGCTACATTGTTATCAATCACTAAATTACCACTGGCCTGAACAAGAAAGCAAGAGCAAAGGGGGGAATCTGTTTTGTTCAGGGAACTACTTCTAAAATGACATTAAAAAGAACTATCCACCTGAAATGAATCGTTAGATAAGCTTTGTATTTTGCACATTTCACAATAGTTAGGATGATGTAATATGGGCAATTACACACAAGCAACTAGAAACTTGTCGTCCAAAATAGCTACAGCACAGCTGAGGTTTACTCTGGGTCTGTGGTTTACAGCAAAGCAACAACCTTCCTTATGCACAAAAGCCAGTAACAATTCGAAGGAAACCCTGAGCTGTATGTGGATATCATTTTAATTGTACACACATGGATTACAACTTTATAAGCTAGATAGGAAATTTTTAAAAAAGAAAAATCTATCAGCCTGTCTTAAATAAACAGAAAGTGTTTGTTATTCAACTGCTGACTCTAATAGGACAATATCTAGTCATTTCAAAAAGCAAACTAGTGTATCAGGGCTACGTACAACCTGATTAGGAAATCATGGCACCCAGCTATCTACTGTTTTGTTGGTGCCAATGGGTAAGTGAGATCATGTTTGCCAGGGTTCACAATTTCTATTCAGGTTAAATATATTCACTCGGAGTAAAGTCACACTTGCCAGGGTTCACACTTTTCATTCACATTAACTATTAAAATGGAGAATCAAATTTTGTTCTCCCTTCCCACCCCCTACCAACTGCCTGGCATTTCTCTAAAGCTCCCAAAAGTGTAAAATGGTCCCTGAGTGGCCAAAGTGGAACTGAAGCCCCTGTCCTGGACCTTATAGTCCTTCCTTAAAATTGAGAAAAGAGTATAAAATATCCCTCAATAAGAGATACAGGAACTGGTTTCCTGGGTGGAAGACAGGCATGTCTGACACATAGCACAGTCCTGGGAACATGAACTCAAAAGTTCCTCACCATAAACTGGCTATTTAAAATTCATTTGTAAGTCACTTGTATGAAAGAGAGAAGAAAAAGCAGTGGCCCTGAAACAGAGCCCAGGTCTGGGAAAGCAGCAGGTCACAGGAGAAGAAAGGCTTGAGGCAGTATTTATTGAAGTGCAGGTTACAACCCCAAGCCAGTGGTCCATGAAACTGCCATCTCCAGAGCTTCCTAGCTAATGGAGATGCCCAGCACAGAGTCACACAGGAGAAAGGTTGAAAAATGCCAGAGTAAGGCCTAAATTGATATTTACTGACTCTGGAAAGAAAATACAAGGAGATAACATCAGAGAAGGGCTTTTTGCTCTCCTGCCAGCACATCTAGCTAACTCTGATTCATGTAGGACCTCCTCCAACTTTGCAGTTGAACTAGATATGAATATCATAGTAAAGAACAATGAGAAACCTTGAAGGAGCCGCTAATGAAAAAACTAAATATTGTCATGTAAAAGGGACTTTGTGTAACTAAAAGCAAAAACATATGATAGGGTGGAATTTATTTGTAATAATTAAACAGAGGCAAAGGGAAAATTTCCTTCATTTCAAAATTGGGTTGTGTTGCCCTCTACAGTACATGGTTAGGGGACATGAGAATCTTATTGCCTCCTCCCAGATGCTATGCTATGCTATGCTATGCTAAGTCACTTCAGTCGTGTCCGACTCTGTGCGACCCCATAGACGGCAGCCCACCAGGCTTCCC
>NW_011489853.1:1359-1765 GCF_000754665.1 Bison bison bison | reverse complement strand
TGGACTACAGCCTTCCAGGCTCCTCCATCCATGGGATTTTCCAGGCAAGAGTACTGGAGTGGGGTGCCATTGCCTTCTCCCAGATGGAGAAGTACAAATTAGATGTCTTCTTAGGCATAAAGAGATGATAATAACAGCTAACTTAGTATTTGTGGAAGGCTTACTATGTGCCAGGTACTTGAATACTCACATTAAATGTTCATAAGAATCTATGAAGTAGGTTGTATTATTTTCATTTTCAAATAAGAAAGTTGAGGCTCAGAGAATATTAATAATTTCACTTAAAGTCACCTGCTAAAGACTAGCCTCAGAGAAGGCAATGGCAACCCACTCCAGTACTCTTGCATGGAAAATCCCATGGACGGAGGAGCCTGGTGGGCTGCAGTCCATGGGGGCGCTAAGAGTC
>NW_011489853.1:0-822 GCF_000754665.1 Bison bison bison | reverse complement strand
TAAGGGGAAACAAATGCTATTATTTATTAAAATCACTATAAAGTATCTGATTAAATCAGTGTGATATTAGTAGAAAAGTAGACAAAGATCAATAGGAAAAAATGAACAACTCAGGAAAGTACTAGTATATGTAAAAACTTAATATATAATGTTTTTGAGAAGTACCAGAAAGCAGTGGCGAAGGAGGAGAAATAAACAATAAATGATACAAAGTCAACCAACTAACCATTTAGAAAAATGTTTACAGTCATCTCCAACCATATGCCACAATAAATTTCTAATGAATTTAAAATGTAAAGAAAAATGAATTCAGAAGACTACTGGGAAAATGTGATATATACATGCATGCAAACTCAACCAACCACAAATAAAAAATATTCAAAAAAATTCCAGAAAGTTCCAAAAAGCAAACTTTGAATTTGCCACATGTTGGCAACTATCTACATAGCATTTACTTGTATTAGGTATTTTAAGTAATCCAGAGGTGATTTACTATGTGTAGATGTATAGGTTATATGCAAATACTATGACATTTTATATAAGAGACTTGAGCATCCACAGAAACAATCTCCCACAGATACCAAGAGGTGACTGTATATATTAATACACACACACACACACACACACACACACAC
This sequence comes from Bison bison bison, assembly GCF_000754665.1. Taxonomy (NCBI): domain Eukaryota; kingdom Metazoa; phylum Chordata; class Mammalia; order Artiodactyla; family Bovidae; genus Bison; species Bison bison. The sequence continues at coordinate 187 of NW_011489853.1, read as the reverse complement.
ATATATATATATATATATAATATTTGTGTTGGGAGAAAGTTTCATAGCTTAAAGTAACAAATGATATCACAGAATAAAAGACTGATATACTATTATATATAATGATTCTAAAACACTGTAAATAAAAAAGAAGCACAAATAGAATTAAAAGTCATACAATGCACTGAAAAAAAAAAACCTTTGCAAT
>NW_011489852.1:27213-27398 GCF_000754665.1 Bison bison bison | reverse complement strand
CAATACAGTATATTAAAGCATATATATGGAATTTAGAAAGATAGCAACAATAACCCTATATGTGAGACAGCAAAAGAGACACAGATGTTTAGAACAGTCTATTGGACTCTGTGGAAGAGGGCAAGGGAGAGATGATTTGGGAGAATGGCATTGAAACATGTATATTAGCATATGTGAAACGGATC
>NW_011489852.1:22061-22773 GCF_000754665.1 Bison bison bison | reverse complement strand
GATTAACATATTAGTATAAAAGTAACAATTGCTCACATCTACACTGTGTTTTGGGCTTTCCTGGCGGCTCATCTGGCAAAGAATCCACCTGCAATGCAGGAGACCCGGGTTTAATCCCTGAGTTGGGGAGATCACCTGGAGAAGGAAATGGCAACCCACTGCAGTATTCTTGCCTGGGAAATCCCATGGACAAAGAAGCCTGGCGGTCTACAGTTCATGGAGTCACAAGGGTCTGACATGACTGAGAGACTAAGTGACTAAGCACACACACACACATATTGTGATTTATAGTCTATAAAACCCTTCAATGAATAAATTCTCCTTTTTTCCTCAAGACAGTTCAATAGCTTCATTTGAGGACAACGTTGTTGAACATTTTAAGAGAAATTGTCTTTATTAGGCTAAATTACGTATTATTTCCTCCATGCATCCACAAAATAATCCCTGCCACAAAATCTAGTTTAAACAAATAAAAATGTTCAATGGCAGCTACTTTGCTCAAAAAGGCATAAACTCTAAGGTTCTTATTTTTTAAGACATTTGATATTTATTTTATAAATGAGGAAAACAAGTCTTTGGGTTAGATAATTTGCTCAACATTCACATAGTAAATAGCAAAACCAGGATTCAAAGCCTAAGTTGCTGCTGCTGCTGCTGCTAAGTCACTTCAGTTGTGTCCGACTCTGTGCGACCCCATAGGCGGCAGCCCACC
>NW_011489852.1:16503-18700 GCF_000754665.1 Bison bison bison | reverse complement strand
GATCTGAGAAGTTCGAGTCATTCTGGTCAATCAGGTTCAGAAACATCTTAATACAAGTATCCCAGTCTGAACACATCTGGTTGAAGATCAGGATCCTACAGCAAATAAAAGATATATACTGAGTCAGTTTCAAAATATCTCTGCCTTGGGAGCATAAAAAAACACTTATCACATGTTTATTCTTACCCACTTTTCAGAACTCAACCCAACCCATATCTCTCCCAGAGCTTTTGCCCTCCTCTGAATTCCTTCAGCACTTTGTGCCATTCTTATGGTCCTCTCTCTACCCTGTGTAGTGTTGGAAATATCTCTTTGTGAAAATGGCCTATTTCCCCAGAAAGACCTTGAGATCCTAGGGGGGAAAGGGGGATTCTAAATGATACTTTTCTGTGTTCCCGTGGTATCTGATTGATTGACTGATTGGTGTTATTGATCTGATGATCTAGGGGTACCTCAATGTGTGGGGAGGTCCCCACATAGAGGACTTCAGGCACTTTGGGAGCTATGTCAGCTCTAACCACACATATACCTTCCCAGATGGTATACCTTGGGAAAGGGTGAGGTGTTGTGATATATTCTAGCCAGTCCTGAGCTGCAATGACCAAGCAAAAAGCAGCTAGATTTCTGGCCCTGATAGGACAAGGACCCCAGCTCCCCATCTTTCCTGCTTTCATGAGTTCAAGGCTGAATGCCCTGTTCAGGAAGACAAAACCCACAGTTCTGGTTGCCAGACATCTAGTCCCATTTTCCATGGCCTCTGTTGATCCTGGACTTAGCCTTTGGGCTGGACTCAAACAATTCAGGACAAAAATAGGCCCTTGGCTGGAAAGGCTGGCTTTCCACAAAGTGCTCTTTCCCCCAACAGCCAAAGCAAACGCTGCCGGCCAGGGCTAAAAGCCAGCCAGCCGCTCCCGACCTCTGCCGGCTAGCACCATGGAGGCCCAGAGTCAACAGTGCATGGACAGGTCTGCTATTTCATTCCTTCTCATTCCTCAAATATCAGATTTATCTTCAGTGAGTCTTAATAACCAAATAGAACTAAAGTCAACTCTAGTCTCTAGGAAAATGTCAAAGATCCCCCATGGGCCTCAATTGCTGGTAGAGAATCAACACAGCCCCCACGTCCATCCTCTGCTTCTCAAGGGTACCCAAACCCACAGGCCACTTTCTTGAGTCTCTGTTTAAATTTATTTTCTCTCCTCCTTTAGGAAAGAGGAAGGAGATATGTAGGAATGAGCTTTCCGTACCCACTGTACTTGCTGGCTCACAGGCCAAGCTAAGACTCAAAAGAGAGTTCAATCATTTTTCTGAATTAAGTAGCCAGCCTCCCCTAATCATAATGGGGCAGGGCCCAGGTTTTAGACACAGGTCAAGAGGTACAAAGAGAGAGGAAGAAGAGGAAGGGGAAGGAAAAGGAGGGTGCAAGAAACCAGGCAGAAGGAAATATTTTGTTTACCATACAGAAGTCTCCTTTAAATGAGTGACTTTTGGCTGATGAGTGAAGATAGAGAAGTGGGAAAATCTTGGCAAAGGTAGAAAATGGCACTGCTTTGAAAATGAAGTTTTCTTGTTTGTTCACAAAGAAATCACTCTCCCCGCAAGACTGGGGGAGGTTCATGCTGACTTGGAACAAACATGAGACTAGACAGGATTACTAACAAAAAGTTGGTATCCCTCCTCAGAAATATGAAACATGAGTTAAACTACTGGACGAGTCTCCTTTATGGTACCCAGGTCCCTTCTAATAATAATTACAGGCATTTTACAATAATAATAATAAATACTATGTACTTGGCACCAAGTATGTGCTTGGCAATGTTTTGTTCCTAAACTGTGCACCAAAACACCCCAAAGTACCATAGTCAACACATAGGGGGGTAATTTAAGAGATTTTAGATTTGAGGGAAACACAGTGACATCTGTCGGACATGGCATGAATTACTACCATTAAGTTTTTATACCTAATTACTTAATAAACAGAAATGTTTATTTCTTTTGGCCTAGGGGTGCTATGAAAACATTTTCAAAACAATTACACTAAAGGCACAGTGATCAAAGAAAATTTGGAAACTTTTTTCATATGTATTACATGGATTATCTTATGCAATCCTCAAATCTTACATGGTATGTCTTAATATTTTACCCGCATACAGATTTCTCGGAAGGCAGATCAGGTGGTCTGGTATTCTCATCTCTT
>NW_011489852.1:12515-14188 GCF_000754665.1 Bison bison bison | reverse complement strand
GGAGGAACAGGCAAGTTTGGTCTTGGAGTACAGAATGAAGCAGGGCAAAGGCTAACAGAGTTTTGCCGAGAGAATGCGCTTGCCATAGCAAATACCCTCTTCCAACAACACAAGAGGAGACACTACACATGGACATTATCAGATGGTCAATACCAAAATCAGATTGATTATATTTGCAGCCAAAGATGGAGAAGCTGTACAAAGTCAGCAAAAACAAGACCAGGAACTGACTGTGGCTCAGATCATGAACTCCTTCTCACAAAATTTAAACTTAAACTGAAGAAAGTAGGGAAAACCACTAGACCATTCAGGCATGACCTAAATTAAATTCCTTACGATTATACAGTGGAAGTGACAAATAGATTAGATCTGATAGATAGAGTGCCTGAAGAACTATGGACAGAGGTTCGTGACATTGTACAGGAGCAACTGAACTGAACTGAAAAAGCCTAACACATAAGAGATGCTCCATAAGAATGCTTTCATCGGAACTTAATTGAAATTCTAAATACTCAGTCAATGTTAGCTCAGTTCTCCTTCCTCCGGATAGCAGAATGATGGCTGGCAGACCCTATTCTTACTGCAGACTCCAAAGGCTTGTGGACCTGATCCACTCTAATCCAACCACATGGAAAACTACAAATGGTAATACTCTGTCTACTGATCCAGTATCCAACACCTTTTGCACCAGACCTGACATAAGTCAATCAAGAGTTGCTGGGATAAGCTGTGGGCCCCACTGAACCCAACCCAGACAGCAGCATCACAATAAAGGCCACGACAAATGCAGCCAACTCTCTAATCAGAGAAGTACAGAAGTATTTTTAGAAAGGCCCTTTGGGCAAAGGTTCTTTGCCCTCTTCACCATCTCCAAATCTGCAGTTCTTCCATAACAATTTAACTGTGTTAACTGAGGGCTTCAGCTTTTTCTAATAGCCAATTCTTCTCTGTACAGTACTTGTCCCTTCTGAATTTCCAGAGTGCTATACACATTCTTCCATTATCATTGCTCTTATTGGCTTGTGATTAACTGTATATGTGTCTGTCTTTCCCACTAAACTGTGAGCTCTTTGAGCATAATAAATGTGTTTCCTCAGTCTGCATCCCATGGACTTAATATAGTCCCTAAATTAGAATGGGTGCTCAGAAAGTGTTTGTTGAAATTAATTATTGTCAAATTAATTATTGTCAAAGGAATGAATTAGAGGTATCGGTTAGATTCGATGCCATTTTAAACCCTTGATATACCTCCTTGTGCAGTGGAAATATTTAAGAATTGGAGATAGTGGTAGAAGACATGGATTTAAACCTTCTTTGGCAAATTACTACTGCTATATCCTTATACCGTATGTCCTTATATCATGTACCCCTATATCCTTGTTGAACTCCTATAACGACTCTGAACCTTAGTTTCTTTCAGTTCAGTTCAGCCGCTCAGTCGTGTCTGACTCTTTGTGACCCCATGGATTGCAGCACTGGTGCCAGGCCTCCCTGTCCATCACCAACACCCAGAGTTTACCCAAACTCATGTCCATTGAGTTGGTGATGCCATCCAACCATCTCATCCTCTGTCATCCCTTTCTCATCCCACCTTCAAACTTTCCCAGCATCAGGGTCTTTTCACATGTGTCAGTTCTTCACATCAGGTGGCCAAAGTATTGGAGTCTCAGCTT
>NW_011489852.1:8149-9386 GCF_000754665.1 Bison bison bison | reverse complement strand
TTTTCATGGGGTTCTCAAGGCAAGAATACTGAAGTGGTTTGCCATTCCCTTCTCCAGTGGACCACATTTTGTCGGAAGTCTCCACCATGACCCGTCCGTCTTGGGTGGCCCTACGTGTCATGGTTCATAGTTTATTTGAGTTAGACAAGGCTGTGGTCCATGTGATTAGATTGGTTAGTTTTCTGTGATTGTGGTTTTCATTCTGTCTTTGCTCTTGTGCTCCAGAGGTCTGATATGGCCTTCCTTCCATCTTCTTCTCAATATCATTTTTTTTACTTTTACAATAAAAGCAATATAAATGTGCCTGTCAAGATTGTAGTAAGGATAAAATATACTGTCTGAGTACATTCACATTGTGAATGCAGTAACTTGTGAAAACATTGAATTATCATATATAACAAAATTTAATTGAAAGAATTTTTTCATAATTCTTTCTGCCAAGAGATATACAGGGGTTCCTTCAGAGAGCTGCAGGGATTGCCATTATATGTGCTGGATATGCCCTGAGGGACTTTTCGTGACTGTACACCCATTTTCTCTGCCCCTTCTATTAGACCATTAGACGAGAAACCGCTTTCACCCTTCCTTTCAGCAATCTTTCCTTAGTGGTGCTGAAGATTGGCAAATGGCAGTGGGAACATCCCAGAATTGGCACTTAGAATCAGTACTAGAATGACATTCATGCAGGTGAGAGGCCTTCCACATTCAGCCACACTTCACTTAATATTAACACACATTTTATGTTTCCTGAGCACCTGCAAGCTGGATGGTGCAAGAAGCCATCTAGGAACAGGAATGATGTTAGGGGAAAAGTGACCACTGAATGCCAGACTAAAGTCTGCCAAATTGAACTACTTATTGCTCCTCATACATGCCCTATGATTTTTCTACCTTTGCTCTTGTGCTTCAGAGGTCTGAAATGGCCTTCCTTCCACCTTCTTCTCAATGTCTAGTGCTAATTATCCTTCAAGGCTTGGCTCAAATTTTATCGTTATAAAAATTTCTCTACATATCAAACACCCTACTTTTTACCTGAAAGTTGTTTCTCCCTCTTTAATATCCCCCCAAATCACCTTCTAGCACTTAACTACTTTTATATTACTTACCTCTGTTAGTCTTTCCAATTTACTCTCTTCCTAGGCATTCATCATCTCTGCTTAAAATATTACAGTTAATACTAAACAATCTCCATGTCACCAACTTTTCCAGGCAACTTTCTGAAATGCAGACCACTCTT
>NW_011489852.1:6910-7127 GCF_000754665.1 Bison bison bison | reverse complement strand
AAAGCTGAAACTCCAGTACTTTGGCCACCTCATTCGAAGAGCTGACTCATTGGAAAAGACTCTGATGCTGGGAGGGATTGATGGCAGGAGGAGAAGGGGGCAACAGAGGATGAGATGGCTGGATGGCATCACTGACTCGATGGACGTGAGTCTGAGTGAACTCCGGGAGTTGGTGATGGACAGGGAGGCCTGGCGTGCTGCGATTCCTGAGGTTGCA
>NW_011489852.1:1786-6372 GCF_000754665.1 Bison bison bison | reverse complement strand
TGTTTTGTTGTTGCTGTTCTTTAGTTGCTAAGTCATGTCCAACTCTTTATGACCCCATGGACTGTATCCTGCCAGGCTCTTTTGTCCATGGGATTTTCCAGGCAAGAATACTGGAGTAGGTTGTGATCACCTTCTCCAGGGATCTTTGCCAAGGAATCTTTTCAACCCAGGGATTGAGCCTGCATCTCCTGCATTGGCAGGCTTTTTACCCTTGAGACTCTTTACCACTGAGCCACCAGGGAAGCCCTCGGCCCTCAGTGATCTCCTGTTATTCTTTATAGTGCTTATTGTCTATATCTCACAAATTGGTATCTGCTTATCTCAGGCAGGTGAGTCTTGCCTTCACTGCTAGACTGGTCCTAGAAAGTAGGATTCAGAGCTGAACATCTTTATATTTCCTTAAGCATCTAGAACAGATCTAAGCACATGTGAGGCATTAAAAAAGGCTTGCTAATTGGTTAGTGAATGACTGTCATTTATGGTTTACTAGGTCAGGCATTTATGTAATACATGGTCTAGTTGTTATTGCCCTCCAAAACAAAAGAGAAAATGTTCAAGGAAACTCTTGTTTATGGAAAAGCCAAATTCTTCCACCTCCACATTAATCTGCCTAAAGCTTCCTTCTCCAGATTGGTGGTGCCTTGCCTTTGCCCTGTATTTTAAAAATAAGATTAATATTTGTGTCTAGAATGCTACAGTATAGAAAGTTGTGAATCTAGGCTTAGATGACTTGAACTCTTCTTATGACTGCCAACAAATTGATGAATGACCCTAGGCAAAATACTTCTCCTCAGTCTTCTGTTACATGAGGGAGGTAAACAAGGAGGTCTCTAAGGGCTGCTTCTGCTCTAACTTCCATTGTTCTATTAATACAAGTATGTTTATCATGAGGAACATGAATGGGGGAATTGAAAAGTGTTTTTCCTTAGGTTATGATGGTCTTGTTTATTTATTTACTCGACAGAATTTTTTTTAATGTCTACAATGTGCCAAGTACTGTTCTAAAAGCTAGAAATACAGCATTGAACAGAACAACGTCCTTGTTCTCAAGCAACTCATATTCTACTGAGGAGAGATAGACCATAATCAAATAAATAAGCAAAATCATAGTATGTCAGTGGGCACAATGAAAAATAATAAAGGAGAGCAAATACTAATTCACATAAAGAAAGGCCTCTTTTGTAAAGTAACATTTGATTAGGAAGGAAGTGAAGGACCCAACCACATATCTGAGGGGAAGATAATTCCAGGTATCAGAAACAGAAAGTACAGAATCCCTGAGAAGGGATGTACTGGAGATATGCAAAGAAATGCAAGGAAGCTAATGTGGTTGAAGCAAAGCAAGCAAAGGGCGAGTATTAAGAGAGGAAATCAGAGAAGTTGCAGGTAGCATGATGAGTATGGAAGGGCCTTGTAGGCCACTGTTAAGAATTTGAATACTACTCTGAGTGAAATTGGGAAACACTGCAACATTTTGATCATAGGAAGTGTTATGATCTGATTTATAACTTAAGAGGATAGCTTCTTTGTTGAGAGTAAACCAGTAGACCATACGGAGGGCAGTAAAAGCTGAAGCAGGGAAAAGTCAGAAGGTTTTCTTAGCAATGATGGTGACTTGTTGGGGGGAACATAAACATCTAACACAAACATGAAAACTCAAATAGGAATAATGAAATTACTACACATGGAATATACAGTTTAAGTACTATGGTTGAGGGGCAGTGGAGGGATGATAAAGCAATGGAACTACTGTAAAGGAGGTAAAGCTCAAGCTGGTCCTTAGAAGATAAAGAAGTGGGATCTATAAAATGAAAATAAGGATCCAACCCCTGTCAACCCCATAGGATTAATGTGAAACTCAACTGAGAGCCTTGATTGAAGAGAATTATGTAAAACACAATGTAGCATATGGAGATAGGAATTACTATCCCTGCTCTTTGATCTGACTACCCCCTACTCTTCACAAGCAGATACAAAAAAGGGACTAGTGACTGTGTACTTTTAGTCTGGGGTACTCAAATCCCACTATGGAACTGATCAACTCTAAAGACCTGTGTATATGGTAGTCCGTATGAGTTGCCCTATTCCCATGAATGGGGTAGCACTGACTTGTTAACTAAAGCCTACCTGTTCTACAGCATTTCAGTCTGAGTGCCAAAGCTACACTAGTGGAAAATATTATCAACAGTCAAACTTCACTCAATTGAAAAGTCCCAGTGTTTGATAACCAGCATCACAGAAGCTGCTCCGACCCCTAAGCCTGAGGATTCTTCTTTCCTGATCTGTGTAATAACAGAGAAAACTGCCAGCGCCATATGGTACAGCCTTTTCCTTTTGTTCCTTCCTCAACTCTGTGATACCCATATTACTCAGGAAACCTCCTCAAATTCTTGAATAAGCTATAAGGAGAGGTGAGTAAAGGTTCCCAGTGCTGTTACCAGAAAATCAGAGTCAAAGTGTCTGACTTTGTGTGTCTCACTTCCCAGTGAGTGACTCTGTTGAAGCAGAGGGATGACTAATAGCTCTCCCATCCACCTCCACTTCAGCAGGCCCTGATGGGCCTTTCCACATCTGTAATATACCACAGAGTAGTTTGAAAGCTAGTCACCTAACCAACAAGTATCCTCATTCATAGATGAGGGTTACTGGGGCTTAGAGAGGGTAAAATTTTCCAGTCATAAACTGAGTGCACAACAGAAGTAGCCTAAACCCAGGTTTCCTAATTCTCTGCCCCATGCCATTCCTGCTATAACCAAGCTACCTCACTTCATCTAGGTTTGCACATTTACTTTTCTCAGATGATCATCATTTGTGTCTACAGGTCCTATATGTGTCCACAACTCAAAGGCATCATTTTGACTCTCCTAACATTTTTCAACCTTGGATACATTTTAAGGACTGTTTCCATGTTGGGAGGCCTCATCTAAAACAGCCAAGTTATGTCTATATGAATCACAATTTTTCCAGGCTCAAAACTGTATAGATTTTGTCTGTCTCTCCTTTATCCTTTATTCTCAATTATTGCTGCTCTAGCATGTCACTTTGATTCTCAAAACCCAAATAAAATTATTATCCTCACACATATAACCTATACCTTGCTATGTGTTACTTTTCTCCTTAACATATTTTTATAATTTATTTACTTTTAATTGGAGGATAATTGTTTCACAATATGTTGGTTTCTGCCATGCATCAGTATGAATCAGCCATAGGTATACACATGTCCTCTACCTTTTGAACCTTCCTCCCACCCCATCCCACTCCTTGAGGTAGCCACAGAGCACCAGGTTTGAACTCCCTGCATCATACAGCAAATTATTACTGGCTATCTACATTACATATGGTAGTGTATGTTTCAGTGCTACTCTGTCAACTTGTCCCACACTCTCGTTCCCCTTCCTGTGTCCATAAATCTGTTCTCTATGTCTGAGTCTCTTTTTCTGCCTTTCAAATAAGTTCATCAGTACTATTTTTCTAGATTCCATATATATTCATTAATATATGATATTTGTTATTCTCTTTCTGACTTACTTCACTTTGTATAATAGGCTCTAGATTCCTCTACCTTACTATAACTGACTTAAATGTGTTCCTTTTTATGGCCCAGTAATATTCCACTACACACACACACACACACACACATACACACACACCACTATATGCCACAACTTCTTTATCCATTCATCTGTCTATGGACATCTACGTTGCTTCCATGTCCTGACTATTGTAAATAGTGCTTCAATTTACACTGTGTCTTTTTCTTTTTCTTTTTTTGGTTTCCTTTATTTCACTTTTTAATATAAATTTATTTATTTTAATTGGAGGCTAATTACTTTATAATATCTATTGGTTTTGCCATACATCGACATGAATCAGCCATGGGTGTACATGTGTTCCCCATCCTAATACCCCTCCCACTTCCCTCCACATCCCATCCCTCAGGGTCATCCCAGTGCACCATCCCTAAGCACCCTGTCGCATGCATCGAACCTGGACTGGCGATCCACTTCACATATGATAATATATACATTTCAATGTTACCCTCTCAAATCATCCCACCCTTGCCTTCTCCCACTGAGTTCAAAAGAATGTTCTTTACATCTGTGTCTCTTTTGCTATCTCGCATATAGGGTCATCGTTACCATCTATCTAAATCCCATATATACGCGTTAGTATACTGTATTGGTGTTTTTCTTTCTGGCTTACTTCACTCTGTATAATAGGCTCCAGGTCCATCCACCTCATTAAAACTGATTCAAATGTATTCTTTTTAATGGCTGAGTAATATTCCATTGGGTGTATGCACCACAGCTTTCTTATCCATTCGTCTACTGATGGACATCTAGGTTGCTTCCATGCCCTGACTATTATAAACAGCATTGCAATGAACACTGGGGCACATGTATCTCTTTCAATTCTGGTTTCCTCAGTGTGTATGCCCAGCAGGGGGATTGCTGGGTCACATGGCAGTTCTAGTTCCAGTTTTCTAAGGAATCTCCATACTGTTCTCCATAGTAGCTGTACTAGTTTGCATTCCCAACAACAGTGTAAGAGGGTTCCCTTTTCTCCACATCCTCTCCAGCATT
>NW_011489852.1:363-816 GCF_000754665.1 Bison bison bison | reverse complement strand
AATGTGTTGTTGGATTCTGATTGCTAGAATTTTTTTAAAGGATTTGTGCATCTATGTTCATCAGTGATATTGGCCTGTAGTTTTCTTTTTTTGTGGCATTTTTGTCAGGTTTTGGGATTAGGGTGATGGTGGCCTCATAGAATGAGTTTGGAAGTTTACCTTCCTCTGCAATTTTCTGGAAGAGTTTGAGTAGGATAGCTGTTAGCTCTTCTCTAAATTTTTGGTAGAATTCAGCTGTGAAGCCGTCTGGTCCGGGACTTTTGTTTGCTGGAAGATTTCTGATTACAGTTTCAATTTCGGTGCTTGTGATGGGTCTGTTAAGATTTTCTATTTCTTCCTGGTTCAGTTTTGGAAAGTTGTACTTTTCTAAGTAATTTGTCCATTTCTTCCAGGTTGTCCATTTTTATGGCATATAATTGCTGATAGTAGTCTCTTACGATCCTTTGTATTTTT
>NW_011489852.1:0-263 GCF_000754665.1 Bison bison bison | reverse complement strand
GGCCAAAACTTCCAAGACTATGTTGAATAGTAGTGGTGAGAGTGGGCACCCTTGTCTTGTTCCTGACTTGGGGGGAAATGCTTTCAAGTTTTCACCATTGAGGATAATGTTTGCTGTGGGTTTGTCATATATAGCTTTTAATATGTTGAGGTATGTCCTTCTATGCCTGCTTTCTGGAGGGTTTTTATCACAAATGGATGCTGAATTTTGTCAAAGGCTTTCTCTGCATCTATTGAGATAATCACATGGCTTTTATTTTTCAA
>NW_011489851.1:25272-28124 GCF_000754665.1 Bison bison bison | reverse complement strand
TGCGCTGGGTCGTCGCGGTGCTCGGGTTTTGCTGGCCGTGATGAGCTGGGCGCTCCTCTCTCCTTGCGGGGTGTGGGCTTCTTAGGGCAGTGGCTTTGCTTCTTGCAGAGCTGGGCCCTAGGCACTGGGCTTCATGGTTGTGGTGCGTGGGCTTAGGTGCCCTGTGGCATGTGGAATCTTCCTGAAGCAGGGGCTGAACCTGTGTCCCCTGCCTGCATGGGCAGGCGGATTCTTAACCTCTCGACCCCCAGTGAAGTCCTCATTCCGACGTTTAAAATCACGATGTCCTTCACATATCGTAAAGTTCACTGTTTAAAGGCGTACAAACCAGTGGTTGTTTGTCTATTTATAACATTTCATAACCACCCCTAATGTTTAATTGCAGAGCACTTTCATCACCAAAGAAAGAAAACTCTGTTAACTATTACCAGTCACCTCTTGTTTTCCTCTTCCCCCAGCCCTTGGCAACGATTAATCCACTTTCTGGCTCTATGAATTCGCCTACTCTAGATGTTCCATGTCATAGGGTTCACACAATCTGTGGTCTTTGGGGCCTGCCTGCTTTCACTTCATCTTTGCAGGGCTCACCCGTGTGACGGCACGTATGACTATTCATCCTATGTGGTTCTTAAGCATCCTCCGGGCACCCCCCATCTATACCATAACCATTTCGTCCTCTGAGAATCTACTGAGTTAAATGTCACCTCAGAGACCAGTCAGACTGTACATGGTGTGCTGGGGCTTCCTGGACGGTCCTCCAGGACGTTTCTCCCTAGGAGGACTGGAGAGGCCCAGGGTCCTCTCTTACTTCCCCACACTTTCTTCTCTCTTCTGTTCCTCAAATCCTTCTTCGTTGAGAGTTTGGGCTAAAGTTCTGCAAACCAAGCCCAGGGGCACCTCACCAACCTCTTCATCCAAGCCTGGGGGCCTGTATCGAGGACACGGAGGGAAAAGCATTGAAGTTGACAGAAGAACATGCCACAGCCTCATCTTCGTCCCGCCTCCTGTGACGGGACGGGGGAGGAAGGAGGAGCCGTGGACAGGACCAAAGAGACCTGCTTCCTGGGTCTGGCTCTGTTGCCTCTGGCTCGACTCTCTCTAGTCCTCTGATCCCTCGATAGCCAAATCAAGGTTGTGCATGAAAGATACCTGAAGTCAGGCCTGGTGCTGACAACCTGACTGCGACTCAGGGCTCCTTCCCGGAACTTCTTGCCTGGGTACAGATCTTGGCGCCAGCGCAGCCCCCACAGCACACAAAGAACCCACCCAGACGTGTCCAGGAAAAGGAGTCTCCATAGCTGACTGCAGGAGGCAACTTCAGGAGCGTCTGACCAGCTCACAAGAATCTATGTAAGTACCTTGTCCACTCACGGCGGTAATCCCTGGTAGACACGCTATACGTGAAGCGGCAGCTTCTGTGAAACCTCGTTAACATAAATGAATAAATGGGACAGAAGGCGTCTTGTTATGGTGATGTCATTTAATCCCCTGAGCTCCTTCTCAGTGCCGAGAATCACACAGTGATGTGTTTGCTTTTTAAAATTCATTTGTAACTGGAGGATCCTTGCTCTGCCACGTTGTTGTTTCTGCCGTACAACACGAGTCAGGCACAGGTTCACACGCGCTGCCTCCGTCCTGAGCTTGCCCCTCCCCCCGCCCCATCCCAAGCTTCTAGGGGGTCGCAGAGCAGCAGTCAGCTGCTGCTTTTGAAAGACACTCTCTCCATTTTGCGGAAAGATTCCCACCTGAGTTAAATATTTTTCTAGGCTTATATTCATGCATTTTATAAAATCAGTTTGTTTAAATAAAGTCATGAAAGTCATTTACGTTTTCAGCAGCTGTTTATGACTTTATTTTTCTGCCTGCGGTATCCTGGCTGTTCTGTGTGCTGGTGGAATGCCTTCTACTGGTAGGCGGGATATCTCCTCTTAGAAGTGGGATAAGGCAACTGCGGAAATGAACGTGAGAAAGCAGCACAGCGCTTGACTACAGGTGCGCGTTCAGGGACGCTGTTTTCACAAAAGCGTGAATTGCGGTTCTGGAAACTTGTTCCTTTTGGCCCATGAGCTCTTCGGAAAGTCTTCCCTTATCCCCAAAGGGACACCACCCCGGTCTGAAGACGGGAAGGGCTATCAGTTCCAGGAATCTTGTCTCTTGCCCTGCGGCCTCTCTTTCCTCCCCCAGCTGGTCTCCTGATTCTGGGATGTGAGGAATTCACTGGAACACCCTATGCCCTTCACAGAGCAACCTTCTGTTTATTGCAAAGGTTATGCTATGCATCGCTGGAAGTCAGGGTCCTGGCGGTGTGGCAGAATCCTATTGCATGGCTGAGCCTTGAAGTCTAACCTGGGAAGTCGGCTTCCTGCCTGGGATCCTGTTTCTCCACCTGATGCCCCACGTATTTGTCATATGCACTCCTCCCTTTCTAACTTTCTTACTTTGGGGGTTTACTTTTGTCCAGATCCAAAAGTCCATGAGCCTCTGATCCACAAAGAAAAGTAGCATTTTCCTTTTTCTCTCCTAGGAGGACAGCCTGATTCCCGGCCCACCCCACCCGCCACAAACCATCACATCCAGCCCTGTGCTTGGGCTGAACTTCATCCTGCTTCCCAGTAAAGGAGGTTTCCAGTGCTCTTCCCCAGCTCCCCACGTCTTACCATCTTCCCCAGTCCAGACAGACTATGCTCCCTACTAATTGGCTACTCCTGTCCCAAGTCCCAGATGAACGCTTGATTCCTTCCGAGGCACCTCTATCAATAATTCTCAAGGATGATCACCTTGACTGACAGCCTCAGAGATGCACCCCGAGCTCCCAGTTAGTGAAGGGCCTCCAGATGTCCTCCACGAAGCCT
>NW_011489851.1:17737-24225 GCF_000754665.1 Bison bison bison | reverse complement strand
CTCAGGATCCTGCCCACCAGGCACGCGGGGGATTCCAAGACTCACGTCCACTCCAGCCCGTGTCTTTGGGGTTCTCTCTAGAGCTGTTCCTGGACTCAGAGCTGATGGCAGGCACCCGGCTCAGGTGAACAGGGAGCGGCCCTCAGGACTGAAGCCGAGGCCGCCTCCGCTCCTGCCAGTTCATCAGCTGGCTCTGCCCCTCATGACCCCAGGTGCTGTGGCGGCTCAGAGCTCAGGGAGGCCCTGAAACACACTGGGCCCACATCCTCTCCTGGGACTGCGGGAGGGTCAGTCTCAGGGCAGAAGGGATGATGCCCTGCAGAATCTGGTCACTTGGTCTGGTCTTGAGGCAGAGGAAGTTAGGGTCTCCTTGAGGAGCTGGTGCTGGTGGTTCCACCTTGGCTGCAGGGAGACTCAGAAGGAGAGGTGGGAGCCGTCCAGCCTCCTCCCTGGACTCTGAATTCTGGGTGAAGGGATTGTTGTCTTGCCCCTGTGGGGGCTTTCTGGAATCTGGAGGCCAGTTTTCCCAGCTATTCTACTGAAGGGCCCAGGGGGCCTTGGCTGGACACTGAGGACCTGCCCTGGGCTCCAACCCTGCAGGACCAGTCGGTGATGCTGAGCCCCACGGAGAGTGAGTCTAGGGCGGGTCAGGCCGGGCTAAGCCCCTTTCCTAGATGGACCTTTGTTGGCAAAGTGATGTCTCTGCTTTTTAATATGCTGTTTAGGCTGGTCATAACTTTTCTTCCAAGGAGCAAGTATCTTTTAATTTCATGGCTGTAGTCACCAACTGCAGTGATTTTCGGGCCCCCAAAATGAAATCTGTCACTGGTTCCACTGTTTCCCCATCTACTTGCCATGAAGTGATGCGGCCAGATGTCATGATCTTTGTTTTCTGAATGTTGAGTTTCAAACCAACTTTTTCACTCTCCTCTTTCACTGTTGTGTGTAATTTACTATAATAATAATAAAAAATGAATGGAAGGGTAAAGGAATCTCACTTCCAAGCTTGTCCTGAGAATTAAACAGCGTTACTTATGAAAGCCCTGCCTCGGGCACAGCAGACACTCAGTAAAGTACAGCTACTGCTTGTTTCTTCCTCTGCTTCACCCTCATTTCGTTCATTATCTTCTTCATCTTCTGTTGACTTGTGTTAATTTCCAAGTTCAGGGTCCCCCCCAAATCATATACCAAAGCCTCAATCTTCTATAAGGAGATAGTGTCATTAGGGAGATAGGCAAGGATCCAGGTTAAAAGAATTCATAAGGATAGCACCCTAATCTGATTGGAATGATGTTTCTTATTTATTTGTTATTTTTTGGCCACTCTGTGCAATATGCTGGATCTTAGTTCCCTGACCGGAGATCGAACCTGTTCCCCGCTGCAGTGGAAGTGCAGAGTCCTAACCACTGGGCCTCCAGGCAATTCCCAGGAATAGTTTTTTTGCAGAAAGAGGAAGAGGCAGCAAGCCTGTCTTTCTCTCCCTGTGTGTCTGCAGACACAGCAGAGGCCATGGGAAGATGTGGCAGGAAGTTGACTGTCTACAGGCCAGGAAGAGAGAGGCTTCCCCAGAAACTGACGGACGGCACCTGGGTTTGGCATCCAGCCTCCAAAACCATGAGGGAGTACATTCCTGTTGTTTCAGTGCCTGACTCTGTGGTGCTTTTCACGGCAGCCCTGGCAGGCTGACACTCTGCCTGTGGGCACGGTGGTGCGGCCAGCTCTCCCCACGGGCACTGCTTCCCAAGCCCCACCAGGGATTTGCCTTCCTCAGCTCAGCCACTTTTATCCTGCCGTTGCTGGGCACTTAGAAAGTTCAAATTTATCTTAGTGTTAGCTTGAGGAAAACATGATTGGGGGAAAATCTGCTATAAAAACAAATTACCTTGTGGGTTCCTGAGACAAACATGATATGTTTGGAAAGTCGGTATAATTGCTCTCTCCCCACAGATGCTGATAACCACGTGTTGCCTGTAAATTACACAAGTGCACATGGAGCAATGGAGGCACGCCTGTGGGTGGTGTGGATTGTCCAGACTGTCTGAGCCCAAAGGAGCCAATTTACATGCAAGTGTGGAGAGAATGAGATAGAAAGAGCATGACTTCTGCAATTATTAAATAGGTTAAGACAACCTAGATTCATCACTTTTACAAGTTGTATAACCTTGAGTCAGTTGCCTTTGCAAAACAGGGATAAAGTACTTACCCCAAAGGGTGATGGTGAAGATTGACATGAGACAATGTTTGCCAAATGTGGATAAACTCATTGTCTTCCTTCTCTGTTTTGAAATGGAATCAATCAAGCAGATGTTTTCTTACAGACCTTGTGCTCGGAGGCATGGACTGCAGCCCACCAGCCTCCTCTGTCGATGGACTTCTCTCACCAAGACTACTGGAGTGGGTTGCCCTGTCTTCCTCCCGGGGACTAAACCTACGTCTCTTACATCTCCCGCATTGGCAGGCGTGTTCTTCACCCCGAGCGCCACCTGGGAAGCCCTTTTATAGACCTACAGAGTGTAAAGCAGAGGAGAGGAATGACCAACTGTCTCCCAGGAAGTAAATATACAAAGAAGAGTAAGCTCATGTCAGAGGATGGCAAATTTAGGGGAAAAGATTGAAGGGAAGAGGGCTTAGTTCTTAGGAGGGGCTTAGAAACACAATCTACTGAATTAAATGGAATTATTAAATGAGTGAACAGTTTACTTTTGAGCAACACAGGGGTTTGGAGTGCCTGCTGTCTGCACAGCTGAAAATTCGAGTGTAACTTTACAGTCAGCTTTCTGTACCTGTGGTTCTGCATCCGTGGATTCATCTGTGACCTGGACGGATTTTGTGTCTATATTTGAACTGTTTTCTCTATGGAGGAAAAATGAAAGCTTTCTCTTATCCCACTTTGAGTATTTTCTCTCTTTCCATATTCAAATCCATTTTTATAAATGTGGATTTATCCAATTTTATAAATTCCTACATGTGTGTAGGAATTTATTTTTTAATTCATTTGATATCTGTCAGTTAAATATCTATCATTTACAAAAAACTGCATGTGGTTTCTTTGTCTTAGATAAGTCCTTGTTGATATCTGAAGGAAGCAGGAATGGGTACCTGTTAGGAACTGTACAAAGGACTCTAGGAACTCATCAAATTAACATAGGCAAACATTTTTTTTTTTTATTGGCCATGCCATGCAGCTTGTGGATCTTAGTTCCCCGACCAGGGGATCCATGGCTTCCTCCGCGTAAGCACAGAGTCTTAACCACTGGACCACCACATTGCACTCCTAATGTGCAAATATAACATGTGCAAATTAAAAATATCACTATGAAGATAAATTTGTTATCTTTGTTTCACCTAAAATTCTGTGGTCCACACTAATGTGGCCTTGGAAATAACTTAAACCAGGCTTAAATCCGGGCTCTGATATGTATTAATTGTGTAGCCTTGGAAAAATTACCTTGTGTCTTTGACTTCCAGGTTCCTCATTTGTAAAGGAGGGTTGAAGAGTCTTGCTTGCAAGAAATGTCAAAGAACCAATTGAAATACAGCACATGAAGTGTGAAGACTGGTTTGGTGCCTGGCACAAAGTGTGCCTCAGTTAGTGAGAACTTAATTGATTAGAGATGGCAATTTAGATTCACTAATTTCCAAATATGGTTTGGTTTGAATGGAAACAAAGACAAAAAGGGTAACCCATCTGATTCCGTTGTAGTGGACTAGATTTTCCTTGGGATAGTAAGAGCTGGTATCTCCAAGGTGGTGTCAGAAATCATGAGAGTAGCCGGCCGAAGATTGGTGAACGGCTGTGACTGGTACATTATGATTGGAATGAAGGAGAGAAAGGCGAATATGAGGCAGAACTGGAACCAGATACTGCATCCAGCTTCTGAGTGGCCTGGAGGGAGCGCTGTCCAGTCACAGGGTGCTGAAATGACCCCGAGCTGCATACAGCATGTGGCAAGGAGTTTTGTCTGAACCTATCTCTGCTTCCTAAAGATCACCTCTCAGGCACCCCTCCTCCCCTCCCCCTTTTTCACAGTTTGTAACCCTAGCCTCCTACCTCCAGCTCCCTTTCTCACTCACACCACCTCTCACCCCTCACCGCTTCTCTTCTAGCCAGCGGATCGCTAACCTTCCTGCAAATAAAGCTCACTGAAGCTGACGTGCTTCATTCCAGGATGGAGCTGTGTGTGGGAAGTAGATGCAGTGAGCCTTTGAGAGCTGATGACTACAAAACCCTCTCCCCCCCAGTCACAAATAGCCGCCGGTGTTAATGTGGCTTGATTACAACCTCAAGGACTGAAGACGCTGAGGATGACGTTTTTCCGAAACATGGTTGTAGCTGCCTGTTCCTCTGGCTGACCTTTCAGCTCCATCTCCCATGGTTCTCAGCGTGGATGCTCGGGTCTCCATCCGTTCAGCTGTTGCATGTGACGTTCTGCTCTGCTTCCTGTCTTGTTCTTGTTCCTTAAGCTTAGGATAGCTTTCTTTCTTCTCCAATTAAGATGTATCTTTCCTATATTTAAATGTCCAATTTAAGATTCTCTCCCTCCATGGGGAATATAGCCAATATTTTATAATACCTACAAATGGAAAGTAATCTTTAACATTTATATAAAAAATAAGCTGAAAAATCCCCCTCCTCTAGATCACCTGAACTGAAAGCCATATTCCTTTCTTCTGAAATCCTACAGCATTTTCACCATGGACATGCACTTAGCCCTTGGTTTATAAACTACCTTAAGCTCATTTTGAAAATCACTAAACATGTGGCAGTATTGCCTCTTCAGCCAAACTCTAGGCACCTTGAAGGGCAGGGAGCAAGGTGTCTGCATGTTCTGTGTTTTATATATTTTGTTCCAAACACTGACGCAGGATATGCTGTAAAAGTGAAGTTGCTCAGTCGTGTCCAACTCTTGTGACTGCATGGACTGCAGCCCGCCAGGCTCCTCTGTCCATGAGATTCACCGGGCAAGGACACTGGAGTGGGTTTTCATCCTCTTCTTCAGGGGATCTTCCTGACCCAGGGATTGAACCCACGTCTCCCGCGTCTCCTCCACTGGCATAAACCACCTGGGAAGCCCACCATGTACCTAGCATCCTGGCCAATGCTCCTGCTGGGAGGGAACAGATGACCCATGGCTCCACATTTCTGTGGATCCTAGGAAGCTGTGGGGAAATTTTCTACGACCTTTTTATCAGGGTCATCTCTATGCTTGTATCTTCTCTTATGCTTCCTTTTGTGGCTGGCCCCTCCCACGGCTCTCTTTTCCTGTCCTCTGTTTATCTTCTGCCTATTCACCATGATGTGATCTTTCAAGAAATGTTAAGATCCTGGGGTAGTTTCTTTGGAAATACTGAGGGCAAAGAAAATGATGACTCTCTGTTTGGAGACCATATATAAACACAGAAGAAACCTCGAAGATTACACATCTAACTTGGTTGTGCAAAAAGAGATGCTAAGGGCCAGATGGGGAAGAAGTGTTTCAACTCAATCACCTGATTAAATAGCTACTGAGGGTGAGGTTAACAGTCAATAATTTTGCACCATAAGTCCCAGGAGAACATTTCCAGGGACCAACACTCAACTATGCAAAATAAAAGGACTGTAACAGTTTGAGCCGGTGTGGATGTCATATTTACATATCATTTGCATACACCTACATCAACCCCGCCCTGCAATCTCTTCTTGGTTATTTCTGAAGTGAGAATGTATCATTGCTTCCCTTGTTTGTCATTTTTAGTGTTTCATTTCTCTATTCCTTTTCACCCACTCACAGTCTTTGGCCCAGATCCCCTGCAGCGTTCAAGGGGAAAAAGTATTCACAGAACATTAAAATTAAACTTCAGACAAGTGTGTTTCTCTGGCCATCTGGCCCCCTCTAGAGCAGCCACTTCTCGAAGACAGGGGCTCTTGGCCTCAATATTCCACCCAGAACCCAGAAAACGGGGATGCTCAGTGAGGCCCAAGCTGAAGAGGTGGACTGTTGCAGGCAGAGCCAGTCAGGGGTGGTTGGGACACAGCGTGACAAGGATTTGAATGCAAGACTATATATTCCGTGAGGACAGGGAGTTTCTTCCTTATCACATTACCTCCAAGACTTAGTCGAGCTTCAGATACAGAGTAGACCATAAACATATGGGGAATACATGAATGTATGAAGTTACATAAAAAGTTTTCTATACTTCAGATCAGATCAGATCAGTCACTCAGTCATGTCCAACTCTTTGCCACCCCATGAATCGCAGCACGCCAGGCCTCCCTGCCCATCACCAACTCCCGGAGTTCACCCAGACTCCGTCCATCGAGTCAGTGATGCCATCCAGCCATCTCATCCTCTGTCGTCCCCTTCTCCTCTTGCCCCCAATCCCTCCCAACATCAGAGTCTTTTCCAATGAGTCAACTCTTCGCATGAGGTGGCCAAAGTACTGGAGTTTCAGCTTTAGCATCATTCCCTCCAAAGAAATCCCAGGGCTGATCTCCTTCAGAATGGACT
>NW_011489851.1:14963-17637 GCF_000754665.1 Bison bison bison | reverse complement strand
CAAGGGACTCTCAAGAGTCTTCTCCAACACCACAGTTCAAAAGCATCCATTCTTTGGCGCTCAGCCTTCTTCACAGTCCAACTCTCACATCCATACATGACCACTGGAAAAACCATAGACTTGACTAGACGAACCTTTGTTGTCAAAGTAATGTCTCTGCCTTTGAATATGCTATTTGGTTGGTCTTAACTTTCCTTCCAAGGAGTAAGCATCTTTTAATTTCACGGCTGCAGTCACCATCTGCAGTGATTTTGGAGCCCAGAAAAATAAAGTCTGACACTGTTTCCACTGTTTCCCCATCTATTTCCCATGAAGTGATGGGACCGGATGCCATGATCTTCATTTTCTGAATGTTGAGCTCTAAGCCAGCTTTTTCACTCTCCACTTTCACTTTCATCAAGAGGTTTTTTAGTTCCTCTTCACTTTCTGCCGTAAGGGTGGTGTCATCTGCATATCATATCTGAGGTTATTGATATTTCTCCCAGCAGTCCTGATTTCAGCTTGTGTTTCTTCCAGTCCAGCATTTCTCATGATGTACTCAGGTAAGGGTAAAAAGCCAGGTATCAATTAGTTGTCTACTGAATATGTATTTAGTAGTGAAATCATAACTTTTCATTCTTTTAGAAGCTTCACAGTCTTCCTGTCGCTTGCTCTCTCACAGGTTTCAGGGAAAGTGCCATGTGAAGTCTTAAGTGCTACACAAGTGAGGTACGTTGTTATTTCAGCACAATTAATTGATTTTTAGAACAAATATTCTCAGCCCTAGATTATATTTCTGGGAGTCAGAGTTACAAAATTTAACCTTAAGAACTTATTAGAAAGGAGTGACAGATAAAGAACTTAATAAAGACATTTAAGTGCATGTACACACTGCTATATATAAAATAGATAGTTAATAAGGTCCTGCTGTACAGCACAGAGAACTCTACCTTGTACTCTGTGATGACCTATATGGGAAAAGAATTTAAAAAAGAGTGGATATCTCCTGGAGGAGGGCATGGCAGCCCACTCCAATATTCTTTCCTGGAGAATCCAGAGGAGCCTGGTGGGCTACAGTCCATGGGGTCAAAAGCAGCTGGACACAACTGAAGTGACTTAGCATGCACACACGTGTATGTATACATATGCACGCATATATAGAATTCATTCACTTTGCCGTACAGCAGAAACAACGTTGTAAATCAAGTATATTCCAAAAAAAATTAATAAAAATATACATTTAAGTGCAGGCCTAGAGAATCCAATCTGAGCCATCTTAAACTAAAAAGGAGAATTTATTATTAGATTCCAGACCTATTCCATGGAACTGGTGGTGGTTCTGAAGCAGGTACACAAATCCTGAGAGTCCTCCTTTCAAGAGGTTAGGCTTAGTCCCCCTCCCCTGGAGCCTGGGCTGGACCTAGGGTGACTCACTCCCGATAAACAGAAAGCAGAAGCAGTGATGACGTGTGACTTCTGAGACGTGGTCATTGCGTTAGCTTCAGGGCTGCTGTAAGGGGTACCAGAAACCGGGTGACCGAAACAGCAAAAGCGTATGTCTCATGGTTCTGGAGAAGTCAGAGGAGCCCGAGCCCTGGGTGTTGGCATGTTGTTCCCTTCTGGGGGCTGTGAGAGGAGCTTTTGCTTCCCCAGTGCTGGTGGGCTGGCCACACTTCTCCCCAGGGTTCTACCTGTTTCGGCCTTCACTGTCACACAGCAATTCTCTTTTATGCATGTCTGGGTCCAAAGTTCCCTACTTTTTTTTTTTTGAAACAGGGAAACGTTTATTACAGGGCCATATAAAGAGGTGGATGGCTCATGCCTTAAGAATCCGAAGATTACTGAAAGCTTTCCGCCCAGCCTTTTTAGAGGAAAGGTGAGGATGGGGCGTGGTTATGCAGTCACACAGTCGTGTCTGACTCTTTGTGATCCCATGGACTGTAGCCCGCCAGGCTCCTCCGTCCATGGGATTCTCCAGGCAAGAATACTGGAGTGGGTTGCCATTTCCTTCTCCAGGGGACCTTCCCAACCCAAGGATCAAACCCGGGTCTCCTGCATTGTAGGCGGATTCTTTTCCATCTGAGCCAAACATCTTGGTATCAAATCTTTTTTTTTTTTTTTCCCTCTGAGTCTTTCCTGATGAACCTATTTGCATGGCAGCAAACGGTGAGGAGATACTCTTGGTCCAAGGTAAGGAACAGCGGCTGCCCTTTGCTGGAGCAGCTGTGAAGAGATACCCCACGGGTATCTCTAGCCCAAGGGAAGAGAAACCCAAGTAAGAAGGTAGATGTTGCAAGAGGGCATCAGAGGGCACACACACTGAAACCATATTCACAGGAAACTAGTCAATCTAATCACACTAGGACCACGGCCTTGTCTAACTCAATGAAACTAAACCATGCCCGTGGGGCAACCCAAGACAGGCGGGTCATGGTGGAGAGGTCTGACAGAATGTGGTCCACTGGAGAAGGGAATGGCAAACCACTTCAGTATTCTTGATTGAGAACCCCATGAACAGTATGAAAAGGCAAAATGATAGGATACTGAAAGAGGAACTCCCGAGGTCAGTAGGTGCCCAATATGCTACTGGAGATCAGTGGAGAAATAACTCCAGAAAGAATGAAGGGATGGAGCCAAAGCAAAAACAATACCCAGCTGTGGATGTGACTGGTGATAGAAGCAAGGTCCAATGCCT
>NW_011489851.1:13427-14541 GCF_000754665.1 Bison bison bison | reverse complement strand
CTCTCACATCCATACATGACCACTGGAAAAACCATAGCCTTGACTAGACGAACCTTTGTTGGCAAAGTAATGTCTCTGCTTTTGAATATGCTATCTAGGTTGGTCATAACTTTCCTTCCAAGGAGTAAGCATCTTTTAATTTCATGGCTGCAGTCACCATCTATAGTGATTTTGGAGCCCAGAAAAATAAAGTCTGACACTGTTTCCACTGTTTCCCCATCTATTTCCCATGAAGTGATGGGACCAGATGCCATAATCTTCGTTTTCTGAATGTTGAGCTTTAAGACAACTTTTTTACTCTCCACTTTCACTTTCATCAAGAGGCTTTTTAGTTCCTCTTCACTTTCTGCCATAAGGGTGGTGTCATCTGCATATCTGAGGTTATTGATATTTCTCCCGGCAATCTAGATTCCAGCTTGTGTTTCTTCCAGTTCAGCGTTTCTCATGATGTACTCTGCATATAAGTTAAATAAGCAGGGTGACAATATACAGCCTTGACAAACTCCTTTTCCTATTTGGAACCAGCAAACACTAGTCGTTAGTAAATATATAACCTTCCCATGGGAGAAAAAGTTTCTCAGTTGGTGTCTTCTTTTAATAGACTAATAAAACGTATTAGGTATTGACTCAAATACTGCTTCAATTCATACTATATAGCTAGATAAAAATAATTTTAAATGAATAAAAGCAATGAAGTAAAAGGAAAATGAAGTAAAGGGAAAACAGTTAGAACCAGACATAGAACAATGGACTGGCTCCAAATTGGGAAAGGAGTACGTCAAAGCGGTATTTTGTCACCCAGTTTATTTAACTTATATGCAGAGTACATCATGTGAAATGCCAAGCTGAATGAAGCACACACTGGAATCAAGATTGCAGGGAGAAATATCAATAACCTCAGATAGGCAGATGACACCACCCTTATGGCAGAAAGTGAAGAGGAACTAAAAAGCCTCTTGGTGAAAGTGAAAGTGGAGAGTAAAAAAGTTGGCTTAAAGCTCAACATTCAGAAAATGAAGATCATGGCATCCGGTCCCATCACTTCATGGGAAATAGATGGGGAAACAGAGGAAACAGTGTCAGACTTTATTTTTCTGGGCTCCAAAATCACTGC
>NW_011489851.1:6499-13327 GCF_000754665.1 Bison bison bison | reverse complement strand
GGCTCCAAAATCACTGCAGATGGTGACTGCAGCCATGAAATTAAAAGACACTTACTCCTTGGAAGGAAAGTTATGACCAACCTAGATAGCATATTCAAAAGCAGAGACATTACTTTGCCAACAAAGGTTCGTCTAGTCAAGGCTATGGTTTTTCCAGTGGTCATGTATGGATGTGAGAGTTGGACTGTGAAGAAGGCTGAGCACCGAAGAATGGATGCTTTTGAACTGTGGTATTGGAGAAGACTCTTGAGAGTCCGTTGGGCTGCAAGGAGATCCAGCCAGTCCATTCTGAAGGAGATCAGCCCTGGGATTTCTTTGGAAGGAATGATGCTAAAGCTGAAACTCCAGTACTTTGGCCACCTCATGCGAAGAGTTGACTCATTGGAAAAGACTCTGATGCTGGGAGGGATTGGGGGAAGGAGGAGAAGGGGACGACAGAGGATGAGATGGCTGGTGGCATCGCTGACTTGATGGACGTGAGTCTGGGTGAACTCTGGGAGTTGGTGATGGACAGGGAGGCCTGGCGTGCTGCGATTCATGGGGTTGCAAAGAGTCGGACATGACTGAGGGGCTGATCTGATCTGATCTGATCTGTGAGTATATTCTCTGTGCATTTCAGGCCCGTGTGCATCTGAGTGCTGTGGCCACAGGAGTGCAGTCTTCTGAGTTCTGACTCCGCACCGTCATGCCTAATGCTGGGAGAGCTGGCAGAATGGGTGATGTCCTGAAAGCTGTTCTCCACTGGGATGAATACCAATGTGTGCCAAGTCGCTTCAGTTGTGTCCAACTCTTTGCGACCTTATGGACTGTAGCTGCCAGACTTCTCTGTCCATGGGATTCTCCAGGCGAGAATACTGGAGTCTGTTGCCATGCCGTCCTTCATGGGATCTTCCCCACCCAGGGATCAAACCAGTGTCTCTTATGTCTCCTGCACTGGCAGGTGGGTTCTTCACCACTACGGCCACCTGGGAAGTCCTGGAATGACCACCAATAACTGAACTAAATGCCAGGCTATTTAGAAATCATAAGAATATATGCAATAAACCCAAGCAGAGTGTATTCCCATCTCAACCACCCCTTAGCTGGGTCTCACATTCAGCAGCCACTCTACAGCTGCAGAAAGGTACAGGGATGCGGGGGAAATCAAGGTGGAAAGAGGCAGTGGTTTTAACCAACTGCGGCTAAAAATACCTTCTTTCTAAAACTTTACAAAAAGACATCTGATGATGTGAGCACATAGCTACGGCCTTCCCAGGGCCTTGGGAGAGTCCTGGCAGGTAAGGAGCTCTGAAGCCTTGGTGTGTCACCCTCCTGCAAAATTTGTCTCTGGGCAGAGTTTTATATTAATAGAACACAGTGATTGCTGGAAGCTTAACCTGGTGGGTGGGGCAAGTGTTTCCTGAGAAAATAAAAAACCCATGAGGATAGATAATTATAACATACAGTGAGACAAGTTGGGGTGGACTAAGAGAGCAGAAATGTGGAAGTGGAGGTTTGACTCAAACTCGCAGAGTTGATATGAGGGATTGCTTACTGTGGGAAAGGACGTCTGGGTGAGTGGGAAGAATCTTCCAGGCGGATACATAGCATATGTGAAGGGAGGAGGTGTAAGAGACCGTGGCTGATTTGGGGGGCACAGCAGATATTGCAGGGATGTTAGCGTGAAGGGCATGAGGATGGGGTTGCTTGAGAGGCGACCCAGGAAATCAACTAGGTCATGTCACGCAGGGCCTTTCGAGTCATGCTATGTCTTCTTTGGACTCTACTCTGAAGGAAGTGGGGCATCAGTGAAGGGTTTTCAGCAGGGAATTTGTACGGTCAGATTTGCATAAGCCTAACACAACCCTGAATATTCACTGGAAGGGCTGATGCTGAAGCTGAAGCTCCCGTACTTTGGCCACCTGATGTGAAGTGCTGACTCACTAGAAAAGACCCTGATGCTGGGAAAGATCGAAGGCAAAAGGAGAAGGGGGCGACAGAGGATGAGATGGTTGGATAGCATCATCGACTCAATGGACATGAGTCTGAGCAAACTCTGGGAGATGGTGGAGGACAGAGGAGCCTGGCGTGCTGCAGTCCATGGGGCCACAAAGAGTCAGACAGGACTTAGCGACTGAAAAACAACAACAACAAAACTACAGCACTTGAAGTCAGTATGGGAGACTTAGCTATATTAGAAGAAAACTTTCCACAGATAATTTAGTGATCCGATAGACTTTTATTCAGTGACAGCATCTAGTCTAGCAGACTGGGAAGAGCTCTGAAGAGCTATGCAATGCGAGAGATTTTTACAGGCCAATGTGAGTAGGAACAAGGAAGTTAAACTGGGCATTTGGTTTTTGTTTGATTTTTTGCAGATTGCATTTCATTATAGTTATTCCAGGAGAAGGAAATGGCAACCCACCCCAGTATTCTTGCCTAGAGAACCCCTTGGACAGAGGAGACTGGCAGGCTACAGTCTGCCTATTGGGGTTGCAAAGAGTTGGCCATGACTGAGCGACTGAACATAGTTAATTACAACATATTGAATAAAAATTCCTGTGCTATATGGTTAAAAAAGTTAGAAAACAAAACGAAACTGGGCACTTGCTGATTGGGTAAAGCAGGGTTGTTTCCTTACACAGAGAAAAGTGAAGTCTTGGATGCTGATCAGGTGACTTGTGCTGAGTAGGCAAGCAGTGTTGGGTGGACCGGGGCTTCCTTTTCTGGGGGAGCAGAGAAATTTAGTTAAGTTTTGCTTTGTTGATATGGGGCTTAGCATGAGTCCATTTTGGGTTTATTGTGGTTACTTTAACAGAGGAGACTGGAACCCCTTTCTATCTCAAACACAGAAATGCAGGGGGAAAAAAGCCCTAATAAAATAATTTGAAAGATATGATTGAACTCAAATCTCAGGAAAGGAAATCCCTGAGAGCCAGAACTGAAGAGAACTCCTAAACATGGGGAAGGGAGTGGAACTTGAACCATGGCCCCAATGGAAGGGGACTGGATTAGGGTCTGTAGGGTTGGGGCTCGGAGAAGGCAATGGCACCCCACTCCAGTACTCTTGCCTGGAAAATCCCATGGACGGAGGAGCCTGGTAGGCTGCAGTCCATGGGGTCGCTAAGAGTTGGACACAACTGAGCAACTTCACTTTCACTTTCCACTTTCCTGCATTGGAGAAGGAAATGGCAACCCACTCCAGTGTTCTTGCCTGGAGAATTCAAGGGACGGGGGAGCCTGGTGGGTTGCGGTCTATGGGGTCACACAGAGTCAGACACAACTGAAGCGACTTAGCAGCAGCAGCAGGGTTGGGACTGGGCTTGAATGATCAGACACGTTGTGGGGTTGTCTGGGCCGCAGACTTGGTGCAGGCAGGATGCAGTGACTGACTTCGGGAGTCATAAATCCAGCTGTCCACCCAAGCCTCTGTGTGAAGGGTCAGGACTCTAGAGGACTGTAGGTGATAGATCATTCCTTCCTTAGCTTCTGACATGGAGACCTCTCAGAGACCTCCCTCCTCTCCCAGCATGTGGGCTGAATTTGCCTCCTCGTACAACACTTTTATACCTTTTTTTTTGGCTGTGCTGGGTCTTCGCTGAAGCACAAGGGCTCCTCTTTAGTTGCAGTGTGAGGGCTGAGTTCCCTGACGACATGTGGGATCTCAGTTCCTGGACAATGATCATCAGTGATCGAACCTTTGCTCCCTGCGTTGGAAGGCAGATTCTTAACCACTGGACCACCAGGAAAGTCCCTTCATCCATGTATTAATGGAGATCTTACTATATGTCAGAGATCATGTACTAGCGGTTCAAAGATTAGAAAGAAGAAAAAAAATAAACACCTTTAGATCTGCTGAATGATTATCTGGAACATATCCAGTGAAAACATGTTTGGAAACTTTTGGAATTTCTTTTCCTGAGCTGGTCTTTTTTTGTTGTTTTGTTTCTGTGGGTTCCAGCGTCTTCCTGTTGATGACTGTCAGCGACTGCTCTGGCAGGAGGAGATGAACGTGTGTCCTTCTACTCCGCCATCTTGAACTGGAAGCTGCAATCCCCCTTAGCTGGTCTTAGCCTCAGCCGTTTTCCCGTCTTTTTCCATCCAAGGCCCTGCAGGACCTGTGAACAGTGATGAGTAGATTTCAGGAGGTGTAACCTGGCAGAACAGGTACAAGCGAGGGAGAGTCCCACTCACTGAGCGTGCTCATTTGCTTCGGTGGTGTCTGACTCTTTGCAACCTTATGGACTGTAGCCCACCAGGCTCCTCTGTCCATGGGATTCTCCAGCCAAGAATACTGAACTGGGTTGCCATGCCCTCCTCCAGGGGGTCTTCTGGACCCAGGGATCAAACCCAAGTCTCTTATGTCTGCTGCACTGGCAGGCGTGTTCTTTACCACTAGTGCCGCCTGGGAAGTGGTTATAAGTTTCCAACAAGGGCCCCTATCCTATGTCTGGTACCTTAACCAGGAATGTGTCCCTCAGGCTTGGGACTTCATCAACTGAACTGAGGCTCTCCGCTCCACTGAGCGCGACCTCTGTCTAGCAGCAAGCAGATGTGGCTGAAGGGCTGGTGAACCGACGATGGCACACAGGGCCAGGTCTGAGGGCCTCTTGGGTCTTCAGTCTCGAGTCGGGCGAGCAATGAGCACAGCAAGCTTCTGCGGAGAAGCAGGGTGTGTGTAGGCCAGGTGGAATTCGCTGATGGCTGGGGGAAAGTCCGTGTGCAGGGTGGAGTTAGCGTAATGTACGCCCTGAGGATTTAGAACTTTCTTCCTTTCGAGGGGTGTGGCGTGGAACGTTTGAGGTCCACCTCTTGGAAAAGGACCCAATGGACAACCCGCAGCCTGCTTTGTTTATGTGCCCAGGAGCGGACGCTGCGTTGGATGGGACGGGGGCCCCTTGAAATGGGCATCTTGTTCTCTAAATTACGAATATCTACTTGGAGACTGGATTGCCTCACTGTGTTGCTAAGATCATGGCCTCTGGAAGCTCTCTGGTTCCGGGAGAGGGGCAGGGGGCAACCTCAACCTCTGAAAGAAAACCTGGTCCTGCCATGGCTAGTATGGAAGCCGCTAGCCAATGTGGCTGTTGAGCCCTTGAAAGACGGCTGGTCCAAACTGAAATATAAGAGAAAGATACACTTCAGATGGATGTAGAAGACTTCCTGTGGGAAAAAAGAATGGAACATAGCTTATTACTAATTTTAAAACATTGATTACATGTTGAAGTGACTATTGACATATTGGGTTAAGTAAAATATATTTTTGAAATTAATTTTGCCTGTTTAATTTTTTTTTTAATGTGACGAACCACCAGGAAAGGTAAATAACATGTGTGACCTGTGTTTGTGGCTTGCGTGGTGTTTCTGTTGGACGATGCTGCCTCAGTCTGTCAGGACCTTTGGTTACCATAGGATCTGAACTCCTGAGTCGCTTCTTGGTTCTTCCTCTCCTCCCTGCCCTCTGAGAATTTGATGTTTCTCCGTGATCACCACTTCCTCCTTCTCATCTATGAATCTGAAGGAAGCAGCCGTAAGCCCTTAAATGTGATAAGGAGATAACCTTCAGGAATTGCTCGGAAGAAGCAGCTACGAGGGAGCGGATAGGGAGGACTGAGACCCAGCCCTGCTTTCTGTAGAAGGAAGGGAAGGTGAGGAGGGAAGTCCTCTAAGCCTAGTGGTCCCAACCAGGTGCCTTCCTTCCTCCCCCGGGGGACATTTTGAAACAACTGGGGACATCTTTTAGCTTCCCTGGTGGCTCAGATGGTAAAGAATCTGCTTGCCAATGCAGGAGAAGCAGGGTCAATCCCTGCATCAGGAAGATCTCCTGGAGAAGAAAATGACAACCCGCTCCAGGATTCTTGCCCAGAGAACTCCACGCACAGATGAGCCTGGCAGGCTACAGTCCATGGGGTTGCAAGAGCGTCGGACACAGTGTAGCAACTGAACAGCAACAGCAAGGAGACGTCTTTTGTTGTCACACCTGGTGAGGTGGGGATGCTACCAACATCTTAAGGCAGAGGCCAGGGATACTGTGAAATGTTCTACAGCACACGGGAAAGCTCCCCCGCCCCCCACCAAAGAATCATCCGGCCCCAAGTGTTGATACTGTGAAGGTTGTGAGACCCTCACCTGCCTCGGAAAGGCCTTGGATACCCGAGGACCAGGGACAGGAAAAGAGGCTGCGGACCCTGACACGGCAGGGAGCCTGCCCCACCCTCTCCCATTCCCTGGCTCTTTCTTTTTATGAAAAATTTATTTATTTTTAATCAGAGGGTCATTGCCTTACAATGCTGTGTTGGTCTCTGCCATACATTGACATGAATCAGCCATAGGAATAATATGTCCCCTCCCTCTTGAACCTGCTCCCCACCTCCGTCTGCACCCCATACCTCCAGGTAGCTGCAGAGCACTGGGTTGAGCTCCCTGCCTCATACAGCACATTCCCACCGGCTGTTTATTTTACAGATGGTAGTGCGTATGTTTCAGCTGCTCTCCCTGGCTCTTTCTTCCTCCTTGGTGACTCATGGCCCTTCCCCTGTACTCCGAGCCTGTCTGAACTCATCCTGGTGGAGAGAGAAGAAGTTCTCCTTCTCGGGTGTGACTCACAGGCCCCGAGCCTCAGGCAGAGACCTCTCCCTACAAGAGATAAGCCCTCTCGGGGAGAGAGCTAGAAGGGGATTGATCCGGGGGAGGTGGTCAGTGGCCACTCTCTTTCCCTTACCTTGCTGGTCTTTTTTTTTTTTTTCTCCCTTCTGTTTCCAGTTCCCTCTGCAGCTGCCCTGAACTCACCAGCAGCTCCCAGTGAGACCTGACTCTACCAGAATCCTTGGACAGGTAGCTGGCTGTCAG
>NW_011489851.1:6083-6209 GCF_000754665.1 Bison bison bison | reverse complement strand
GGACGAGAGCCAACCAGTCCATCCTAAAGGAGATCAGTCCTGAACTAGGGCTTGGACAGGTCCATTCTGTAACGTGGACGAGAGCCAACCAGTCATCCTGAAGGAGTCAGTCCTGAACTAGGGCTT
>NW_011489851.1:2435-5271 GCF_000754665.1 Bison bison bison | reverse complement strand
TGGAGCCCTGATTCCAAACCCCAGCTCTAAAAGGCAAACTCCTTGCCCTCAGAGAATTTACTGTCTAGCTGGGGAACATGAAATGTGTATGCTTAAAATGATCTAAAAGGCTTTAAAGGGGAGCTTTAAGGCAGCAGAGAGCCAGGGTTCAGAGTGACCATGGGGTTGCCAGAGCTGGAAACACCTGGGCTCTGGAGCCAGCTTTGGCTGTGTCCTTTAGCACTAAAGGGCCAGAGCTGGAAACACCTGGGCTCTGGGGCCAGCTTTGGCTGTGTCCTTTAGCACTAAAGGTAGCACTAGTATTACCAAAAGAGTGTGGTGAGGTCCGGCTGCTTGTCGCTCAAAAGCCAATCAGCAGGCCGGTTCATGGGAAGAAAAGTTTGCTTTATTTCAGATGCTGGCAGCTGGTGGAGGGGAGGGTGGTGGACATCTGTCTGAGGGTTGACTCTGCCCCCACTGGCAACCAGAGGGTCAGAGCTTTTACAGACAGAAGGAGGGGGCTACATGCAGAAACAGCACAGTCAGCTCTGACAGTCATCTTCAGATCGGTCATCGGGTGCCTGGCCAGCGTCAGACCTTGTCTGTTTGATGTACAGTTTATCTTCAGTTCCAGCCTTCCCAGGCGGCTCAAAAGAATCAGCCTCCCATGCAGGAGATCCCGGTTCGATCCCTGGGTCAGGAAGATCCCCTGGAGGAGGAAATAGCAACTCACTCCAGTATTCGTGCCTGAAGAATCCCATGGACAGGGGCGGCTGGCGGGCTACAGTCCGGGGTCGCAGGGACTCAGACACGACTGAAGCAACTGAGCACAGCTGTCAGTTCCAAGGTCCATTTGTTCCCATTTCTCGGAGGCCAGTTCTCGGAACTGCCCTGGGTGCAGTCCGGTCATCACATAGTTAACTTCTCCCCCTGGTGTTTCAGTATTGATAAGACAGCTCATGGGACATGGCTCAGAATATGATCTGTAACCCTTGAGAAAGAACTAAAGTCCTTGACTTTGCTTAATGACTACATTGTTATTATTTAGTCTCCTTTGACTGTTTTTCTTTGTTTCTGCCTTTCTCACTTCTCTGATTAAGCTTACTAAGTGCTTCCACAAAAGACAGGCAGAGGACCTGAGGGGCCTGCGGGAGGGGCAAGAACGGTGATGTCCTGCGTTTCACTAAAACCTAGGAATAAACGAGACTCTGCTCTCTGCTCCCGCTGCCCGCACACAGCTGGGCGGAGTCCTCCCGAGGAGGACCGCTGGGGGTTTCCAGATTGCTGTCTGCTGGAAAATGGCTCACAGATGCGGCTTGCCGATCTGGAGGTGAGGAGTCCCAGCTCCTCACAGAAGCACGCAGCCCTGTAACTTGTAGCAGTGGCCTTGGGCGTAAGCTGGAGGCATCCTCCCGGCTCTGTTCTTGGGAGAAGGGTTCCTGCAGTTCTCCCGCCTTCTGACAGGAGCTGTGATGTACTGTGCGTCTATTACGGGTCAGGTACTGTGTGGGCACTTTGCTGTTTTACTCTATTTGTCAAGCAATAAGCAGTAGCTGAACATCCTCTCTGTACTGAACACTGGGGCAGAGGCTGGGTGACTGGGAAGTAAGCTAAAAAAAAAAAACCCAAAATACAAATGGGAGAGAAAAACAAAACTGACATTGTCTTTTTCTAAAATTATTTTTAAAAAAACCACATTTATTTCTTTTGGCCGTGCCTGAGACATGCAGGATCTTGGTTCCCTGATCAGGCATCGACCCAGCGCCCCCCACACTGGGAGCATGGAGTCTGAATCGTTTTGCTGTATAGTTGAAATCAGCATATTATAAATCATCTATACTTCAATAAAATAAATTAAACAAAAAATATATAGGATGTAAAAATATCACGCCCAGTTATATTTAGTGAGATTAGCAACTTGATCAAGGTAAGAAAGCTGGGACATAGGAAAGTGGGATTAGAACTCAGTCAAATGAGTTATCATGAGCCTATTGCATAACTATAGTCATTTTCGTCCCCAAACTTCCTGTTCCGTGGGGAACCGGCATCACGGATGAGTGTTGAGGCCTGGTGTGCTGGCCCAGAGGGGAGTGCATGATAGGACTAGTCTGTAGCTTCTTTTGGGGCAGGGCAGCTGACAGTGCGGCCCCTCAGGCCAGGGCCGCAGGAGACTGGGCCTTATGTCACCAGAGCACAGGGCGACACAGGAGAGCAGCGGTTTGTCCCCGTGTTACAGGCTGAGCCGTGTCTGTCAGGAAGATTTGCTGACGTCCTCACCCCGGTACCTGTGAATGTGACCTTATTTGGAGATGGGGGTCTTTGCAGGTGTGAGCAAGTTGGATCATATTCGATTAGGGCGGGCCTTCAGTCCACTAGGACTGGGGTCCTTATGAGAACAGAAGGTGGGGGCTCCCCTGGTGGCTCAGTGGTGAAGAAGAGTCCTCCTGCCAACGCAGGGGACACGAGCTTGTCCCCTGATCTGGGAGGACCCCACGTGCTGCTGAGTGACTCAGCCTGTGGGTCGCTGCTGGAGAGAGCCCCCCGCAACAGGAAGACCCAGCACAGTCCCTCCTCCCCCAAAATAAACAAAATTAAGACGAGAACGGGGAGACACAGGGAGGAGAATGCCCTGTGGAGGGTCAAACTCAGGGAAGGCGGCCACTGAAGACAGAGAGTGGGGTAATGCTGCCACACGAAAAAGAGACTAGACGATGTGAAGAACTGACTCGTGGCCAAAGACCCTGACGCTGGGAAAGACTGAAGGCAGGAGGAGAAGGGGACGACGGAGGATGAAATGGTTGGATGGCATCACCGACTCAATGGACGTGGGTTTGGGTGGACTCCAGGAGTTCGTGAT
>NW_011489851.1:0-288 GCF_000754665.1 Bison bison bison | reverse complement strand
TGACATGAAGGAAAGAGGGGGCTTGTCAAGGTCAGCAGAGGGGTGGCTCGTGAATGTGGAGGTCATCGAAGGACAGGGGAGGCCCTGAGAGTTTCTGCAGGTCTCCGGTTCCCATAGACGCCTTCCAGGGTCATGGACGTGTCCCCATTCTCTCTCTGACTCCCCCTGCTCTTTCCTCGGGCACAGGAATTGCTGTTTTTGGTTAACGGTCAATAAGTGAAAAGTGAAGTCGCTCAGTCGTGTCCGACTCTTCGGGACCCCATGGACTGTAGCCCACCAGGTTCCTCC
>NW_011489850.1:5707-6481 GCF_000754665.1 Bison bison bison | reverse complement strand
TCTAAAAGAGACTCAGATAGTAGTGTATAGCCCCCAGTGGGATTCTACAAGTGAGGGGAACTGTTCTCTCCTACCAATGGTTTCCCATGACTGATCAACTCAACTGGAAGCATCATGCCCCATCACACTCTGAAAAACCTCAAGTGCTGATTGATCTCCTAGAATCCATTATCCAGAGACACCACCCTACTTGGGAGGACTGTAAACGGCATCTCTTCACCCTGTTCAGCCCCAAGGAGCACCAACAAATTGTTACAAAGGCTCAGAAATGGTTCGAGGCCAATAGACCTGGAGGACTAAGCACAGGAAGCTTTAATGAAAGAAAGCCCCATTATGACCCCAACATTCATGGAGTGAGAAACCACGTGGAGAGATAGAAAAAACGTTAGAGACCTTGCCTAGGCCATTGCCATCTCATTGCTCACCATCCCACACTCTGCTGTTCTGTCTTTCAGTGGTATTTGAATTGTCTACAAAATAATGCTTGCCAGGGGCCTAGTGGCCTGGTAGGGGCACAGTTCTGTAGTCCATCCCCATTTGAGGATATGTAATTAGATTTTATTGAAATCCCTACAAGCTGAGGGTTCAGATACATTTGAGGTTTCCTCTGCACCTTTTTGTGGGGAGAAGGCAATGGCACCACACTCCAGCACTCTTGCCTGCAAAATCCCATGGACGGAGCAGCCTGGTGGGCTGCAGTCCATAGGGTCGCTAAGAGTTGGACACGACTAAGCAACTTCACTTTCACTTTTCACTTTCATGCATTGGAGAAGG